>NC_060975.1:4307692-4585192 GCF_910589235.1 Vespa crabro
GGTATTTTAACAACAAAACGATTAGGCTTTGTTAATATCTTGCACACTGTCCCTTTCACAAACACTTTAGTTAATGCGTCTATGTGACTATTTGCTGTTGGACATCTAATGCAAACTTTTGCATCTAAAGTCACTTGCCCTAAAGATGGGCTAGCATCCCCTATCACATCATACCTTCCTGCACCTAAAACATCACTATAACGCACTAACTTCCTTTCTCCATCAAATTCTATGAGAATCTCTCCATGAATCACATTACGAATAACACCTGGATAATAACATGAATCCCTTAAAGCTAACACTCTGTGGTCACGCCACTCACTGAGATCAATAGCAACCGTAGCAGGTCGAGGACGAGCACGCATAGGTTCTTCTCTTAAAGAATAATCTACAGCTGTACTCTGAGGAGGTAAAACTACCACCGATGGTGTTGACACCTAATAAAAAATCACAAATTAAGCACATATCAGTATGATTTAAATTTGATCTAAGTAAAACTAAGATTTTAGACTTACTTGGTAACAGTCTGCTTCTTGTTGTTGCGGAGACTGTCGATTAGCCAAACTTGAATGTTGAACTAAACAAGCAATAGATACGTTTGGTGCACGCGTATTTATCATATTATTAACGTTGCTTGTTACATTACTACATTTATCCATTTCTTCGAGTTCCGATGGATCAAATTTTCGTTTCTTTGGAAGTTTTTTAGCGCTAATTGTTGGATCTGATGGATCCCTTTGTGGAGGAGCAGGAGGCGGGGGTGGTTGTTCTTGAATACATTTCTCTTCAATCGAAGTGCCACCACCCCCGCCTGCTCCATATTGTCCACCTCCTAAGGGACCTCGTTTTTCATGCATCTCAGAATGAGCAGTCAGCATTTTTGCCACCTCACGCTGCTCTAAAAATGTCAAATAATAGTTCATAAATAAAAATTTATATATCCAACATTTAGTTTTTTTATATTCTATTTAGTAATCTGTAAACATGTACATAGCACTTACAGTCTGTACAGTCGAGAGGAGGCTGCAAGCTGTACTGTGATGAATTGACGCTGGCGGGGGGGTGACATCGGCTGGGAGCATACCTCAGCACCCGACTATCTGGAACAGGATGTGTCGAATCTGGACTTTCTCTTCTCTGACAGTTTTGTAACAGGGGTGTTGTTCCCTCTCCCAACTCCAATACTTCTTCCCAACCCCAACTGCCAAGCATCCTCCTCCAAAAGATCTTTTCTTAGATAAACACTTGTATCTTCTTGAACTGTTTCGAACCTCTAACAAAATGTCCTAGATATAAGAAAGTATACAATAATTAGAATTATCAAAGAGTTAATATGAAGATCTTAAGATATTTCATTTCAACATCGGATCACTAAAGTTTATCTACTTCATTTCTAAGAAATAAAATATTTTTATTTGCATAATTGAAAATTTGTTCAAAATTAAAAAACGAATTGCTTATTCAAGGTTCTAAACTTTCTTATAAGCTTCTGTAAACAATAGAATAAAAAAATAACTCATGTTTATAGCAGTATTTAATAATACTTGGTAATAAGTTCTATAGAAACGGACTTAATAACCAATACACACTAGACAATAAGGATTTGATAATATCTTATGATGTGTCAGACAACTCGGGGACAAAGAAGCAGCAAGCTGACAGTAGTACGAATCACGCTTGCATGTGCATCATTCGGGTATGATCGGTAGTGTCGAAAACAACCGAAGTGTTGCGCGAGACTGGGACCGCCAGCACTCATTTACATTGTGAGCAGGACAGAGAGATCCAAATAGTAAAATATTTTCGGCGATTGGGCCCACTTTATTCTAAGCAGTATATACACAAAGATTTAAGATTTTACTTCTGAGAAGTTATTTCTCAAAATAATAAAGTAATAGTAAGTTTTAACAACTGTATGTAATCTTCATGTTGTTATCGGAAATGGAAAAATACACTTCTTCCTCTGTAAAATTTTTATACGTATCTATTTAGTGTTGACGATTATGTACGATTTAAAATGGAAAACATTCATATTATACATATTTAAAAGAGGAGTGACTTATAATTTAACGAAACATTCGACCAAACAAAATATTTATTGTAAACAAAAATTTTTCAATTAACATCAAATTTTAGATTCAACTAGATTAATCCATTAAAATCGTTAAAGTATTTTTCTTTTTAAATTCATATTATAATTTGCATCATCAATAGCACGGATATTAAACAATCGGTCACTTTCATCTTCCTCTATTAACGTAATCTCGTCAGAGATTTAGTTTTTACATGGGAAAGTTTACAATTAACTGTGAGATTCCATAAAATAAAGGAGTTTACAAAGTTTACGTTCGTTTTTCATTTGGTTTCGTCTATTGGCAACGAAACGGAACGTGGGTGCTTATCGCACACTGTTGGGATTTGAGAAATACACTTTCGAAGAAAAAGAGAGCAGGTCGTTTCACACGACCGACGGCAGTGAGTATAACACCCACGCACGATTCACGCTCGTAGTAGAGAACGTTAGTATACTATTTTATTGGCGCATCGTGAACATAACCTATTCATGATCAAATCACATATCAGTATATTGTAAAATCTAAATACTTTTCTCTAAGTCTTATTTACACCACGTGAACGTAATTTTGGAAATATGAGCTTTGTTATATGAAAAAAAAACGAATAACGATATTAAAGAGGGAGAAAAGGAGAAAAGATAAAAAGAGAAAAACAAAGAGAGAAAAAGAAATGAAAATCGTGATTCGAACGGATTTAGAGGTACGTATCGATACATACATGATATATATATGTATATATATATATATATATATATATATATATATATATATGTATGTCGCAAGAAAGGACGACGTGCGTGGAAACGACCGTAGGAATCATCCGAAACACGAATGCATGTAAGTAAGTAGAGATGGTATCGCTTTCATCTCGCAGTTCGATCTCTGCCGTTTACAAGAGAATGTAGACTCTTGATTCCAGAGGTGAGAGAGATCGAGGAGCGAATCAACAACGGAGAAGATATACGCAGCAATGAAGATGGAAAACGAAGTGATTACGGACACTAGAAATTCCTACCTACCAGCATCCCAATGTCATAACGAACGACGACGACTACGACAATAACGAATTGAATTCGAACGAGACATGGCTTCGAGATAGATGAATGTGTCCTATGTGCATGCGTGCCTGCGTTTGTGTGTATGTGTGTGTGAGTGAGAGAAAGAGAGAAAGAGAGAGAGAGAGAGAGAGAGAGAGAGAGAGAGAGAGAGAGAGAGGAAACGTTTTTGACGCTAAGAAAAAGTAGAAGAGACGACTCGTAGTTGACCGATGTGCCGAAAGGATTAAGAGGGGAATGCACTAACCTGGCTAACTTCCTACTTTGGCTCTGACTCACGGTGTTTGCCTTGCCTTTACCCTCCCTTGTCCCGTGCCGTGCCGCGTCACGAATCGCTTGGCTCGGCTCGCCTTACCCATCGTCCTACCCTCCCAGAGATTCTTCACCATTGTATCGCGTCCTTCTTCGCTTTCGCGCCCCTCTCTTTTACTCTCTCCCACCCTTTCCACGCTGATTCTCCTCCCCCGTCTCTCTTTCTCTCCGTCCTTCCCTCTCTTTCTCTATCTTCTTCCGTCGAACGAAGTAGGAGACTTCTTACAGGTATGTACGCGTAACACACGCAATATATAACACAGAAGAACCATTCGTCGGCTCGTTACGCGTGTAACAGAAGTAAAATTATTCAGAGAAGAAGTTGGCTACGTTTGCCGAGCTACGTCCGTCCGTCGTTCGTTTGTTTCCTTTCTTCGCCATCATTCGTCGTGATCTTTCGCTTTTGAATTTCCTACATGGTCGCATTTTCGCGCGACGAATCGTACCTTCGTATTCTCTCTCTCTCTCTCGCTCGTTCGCTCTCTCTCTCTCTCTCTCTCTCTCTCTCTCTCTCTCTCAAGAACACTGTCGCTTCTTTCTTTCTTTCTCTTTTTTTTCCTTACCCACTTACACGCTTGGCAACACGAAGCACGTGCGACTCGCGCACTTCGTTCACAACTTAACGCAGAGATCTCTGAAGTGAGAGGAAAACGAGATACGGAAATGCCTCTTCTTGTTTCTATTTCTGTTTCTTTTTGTTTTTATGAATGGACACGTTGAATCTATCGCCTATCTACCTCCTTAACGTTGTAAAAATTTGAATAATCAACTCGAAGCAAAATTCAATTGCACATTCCATCGTTATAATACAAACGACATTTTTTTGCCTCGATATATCGTCACTACGTATCGCATTGCACGTCGAGGTCATTTGATATTTTCAAAATATTGGTCTTTTACGTTAATTAAATGTCCTATGAGAATCGAGCGAAACGAAATTGTTTATCGAATTAAAGAATGCAGTGGAAAAAGGAGACAACAGTACCACTTCGATGAAAACGGAGACAAATGAATATATAAATCGAGAACGTTCGTTATAATATTCTGACAAAATATATTAAAGTACTATTTTACTTTGGCGAAAACGCGAAATTTAATTGACGACAATAAAGAGCTCTGAAATCGATGTTTTTATTCGGAATTATTATTAATCTCTTCTTGGACAGGCAAATGTCATTCCATAAATAAGACAACGATCGACACGAGGTCGATTTTTTGACACGAATTGCGCTATTAATAATCATCATCGATCGTAGCCCGGTATATTGACCTCTTGCACGTTGATCCGATTATCAATAAAAACCGGTTAGTTTTTTAGGAATTGAATGCATAAGAAAAAGAGAGAAAGAGATAGAGATAAAAGACAAGTGGAATGTTTCAGGTACATTTGAGAAGAAACGTTCAAAATTAGCATCTTAGACAGGTGTCGCTAGTTCTAGGAATTCTACTACCCTCCGCAAACCGACTCCGGTGTAATATACCTTTTTAGCGAGTTTAGGTAAGAAGCCAGTCGTTCAGGTAAGAAATTCGGTAAGTTCGTAAATGGTATGAGAGAATGACGGATAGTTTCTAAGGGGAGAAAACTGCATACCGTATCCTTTTTCACAAAATGCAAAGAAGGAAAAATAAGGAGGGTGAAAGAGAGAGGATCATTCTTTGGTCGTCTACATCAGCGAATACATTGTTCTTCCGATAGGTCTCTGTAACAGATCCCTCAACATGGCTTCGATTACTTTTAAACTGATACCTGTTCTCTAGCTTGTTCGTCCACTATTCTACGAGAATCGCTATTTTAACTTCAACCGTTTGAACATAGTCCTTTTCTTTGGACGAATAAGAAAACGCTCGATAACAATAGAAAAGCACTTTTCCAGCAGAGTATATATTTGTCCTTGAATAGAAACATAAATCTAAGTTTTTCAAGTACTATACATTAGAGAGAGAGAGAGAGAGAGAGAGAGAGAGAGCGAGAGAGAGAGAGAGAGGGAGGGAGAGAGAGCGAGAGAGAGAGAGAGGGAGAGAGAGAATATGCGTGTATAGATATCAGCAGGTAGAAGGGCGTGGGTCATACTTTAAAACGATTGTGAACATCTTCGTTCATTCATCCGTTTATAAAAGGCGTAGCACCCCATGTTTGAGATACCTTCACCGCTTGACGCCGCTCCGCATGGTTTCGCCGTTTCTCGCCAACCCTCACCGCGATTGATTTCATCTGCGATCGTCGTCGCTTCAAAGGCACCTTTTCCCTCTCCTCCTTCTCATTCTCTTCCGTCGCTGGTACTGATCCACGTTTTGTTTCTCTCTCTCTCTCTCTCTCTCTCTCTCTCTCTCTCTCTCTCTCTCTCTCTCTCTCTCTCTCTCTCTCTCTCTCTCTCTCTCTCTTTTGTTTTCCATCTAACAAATTCTATCTTTAGACGGATATCGCATCGGGCACATCGATTTCTTAACTCGATATCGTCTGGCTAGCATATTTACACGCGTCGTAGCATAAGTAAAAAAACGAGTAAAATGAAAAAGAAAGAAAAATTAAAAAAGAATAATAATAATACTAATAATATAAAAAAAAAAAGAAAAAAAAAAGAATTTCTAGGTTGGATATTTAAGGCCGAGTTTAAAGAAATTATCGATTGAATTTCCAGGCTGATGCGTGGAATTGTGATGATATGACACTGCCCTTTAAAGTTATATTAATATACGTGTCGTACCCATCTATTGCAGGTTGGGGAATGCATGCTCGACCGGCACGTGCCCACGTGTATTTATATGCGGAATGACAACCTACCGGAGTAAAGAATTAACAAGTGAATTCTACTATGATAAGAGAAGAACGTAATTTCATTATCTGTTACTTTTTTTTTCGCAAAAAAAAAAAAATTTTTTTAAAATAAAAAAAATAAAAACTAAAAAATAAAATAAGATAAAATAAACGTTCGAAGCATTTGAATCTCTTTCTTTTATCTTTTTCTTTTTATAACTCTAGGCTAAAAAAAATTCCGAAGATAATCTCAATTTTTCGTTCGATATATCCTTTTCTAAAATCTCGACCGATTAGTTTTTCCGAGAAAACTCGAGAAAGAAAAGGGCCGATATATCGTTCTTTTCGCAACAGATCAACGGACTGACGCGTTTGAGAGGCACGCGTTATATATGCCCCATTGTGCTGTGTGACGTCATATACTCGTACGAGGCAAATGCGCATGAAACTGCGCGCGTAGGGAGGACATTGAGTTGCATCGTATGCGCACACGCACCAGCTTCGATGCCTCCTCGCTTTCTTTCTCTCTCTCTCTCTCTCTCTCACTCACTCACGGTCTCTTCTCTCTCTTCCTCGTCCTCTCGTGTAACATTCGAGAGAGGCCAGCGGTGTATAATTGGTAGGTGAATCTTCGGGAAGAGGAGGATAGGGGTCGCTTAGAAACAAGCACATCCGATTAATATTTAGGGCATGTTCATCGTCAAAGACTAGACTAGGAATCATCATCATTCGAGATCGAATGATCCAAGAGAAATGGACTTTAATCGAGAAGAGAAATTTTGAAAAAAAAAGAAAAGAAAAAGTAACAATGAAAACTAACATCATTCACACTTATTTTAATTTTCTATAATGTAATCGTAATTTTGAAATAATATCATCCGAGTATTTACTCGAATTCATTTCTTTGTGATGTATTTGTGATGTATCATTTCTTTGTATGTATCAATTATGTTTTGCAATAAAATTTGTCTTTCTGTGCAAACGTGTGTTGCACGTGTAATGTGTATGTATGTATGTGTATATATTATATATATATATATATATATATATATGCGTGTGTACGTAGGACATTACCATTTTTAGTATTTATCAATCGTTCCTTATCAATGAGATTTAATTTATTTTTACAAGGGTAAGATCAGAAAGCAGAAACGCTTTACCGATCTATCGACATTTGTATCAAAATGTAGTCCTTCGTGACTTATCGTAAAATTTTAAAACTTTTCAAACCATGATACACACAAATATAATGTACAATATATTACTCTTAAACCGTTGACCTTCAAAGGTAAAGAAAAAAAAAAATTGGAAAGTATCTACGTCGAATCTTTCGTATCTTTAAAAAGGTCACCAAGGACTATGTATTAATACAAAAGACGAATATATATGTATATAATAATGTTTTTATTTCCGATCTCCTTCATTTTGTTGGGTAAGAAGACAAAGGATGATTCCGATCGTATAAAGAATTATATAAAATATGCTTATTATTAATAATAGTAAAGATATATTTATATGGAAATTGTAATGCGACTTGTTAGAACAATGAATGAAAGTTGGATATAGTGAAAGGAATTCGTTGAAAATTCTCCGATATAACTTCATCGTTCGCGATTCACATCGCGAAGTAAGCGAAGAAGTTACGTCCATTCTTTACACGCGATGCGTACTATAAGACGACACGATGATGAATATAGTATAATACACGTAAGTACTATATAGATACACATATATAATAGGTAGTATGTATATATATGCATGTATGTATGTATGTATATATGTATGCATATATAATGTGCAAGTGAGGGAGTACGTTCATCGGGTTAGCGCACGTGCGCGCGCGCGCAAGTACTAGTCTGTTCGTATTAAAACTCGAAAGATGCTTTACACACACGGATACAGATATATATGTATGCGTATACGTCAATTGTGTGGGAGTATAGAGCGCGCTTGTGTACATGAATTCAATATTTATTACGGTGTCGCAGAGGTCGTCGAGTTAGACTGCAAAGGCAACAGGGTCAAAATTGAAGCACGAAGAATGAAAAGACAGACAAGTTGTCTGTCTTTTTCATTTTTTCTCTTATCCCGCAAGAAATTCGAGCTAAACTATATTCGGGTATGACAGTCTATTAAAAAGAGAGAGAGAGAGAGAGAGAGAGAGAGAAAGAAACAAAACAAAAAACCACAAGAAAATCACAGCGACGGTTAAAATTTATCCGAGATATGAGATGAACGCGACTCTTTGTCGTTATGCACGAACGCTATATTTTATTTTGAGTAAAGTTCATAGATCGTGTGCAACAGTTTGTTAAAGAAAAAACCGTTTTTCACATTCGATTCTCAAGTTTAAACTCGTCGTATAAAGTGTGTATAAAGGCATAAGCACGTTTATAATCGCGACACCGATTACGACACAGTTCAGTCAGCTTAGTTTGTATGTAAAGAAACAGAAAGAGAGAGAGAGAGAGAGTGTATGTGTGAGAGAGAGATGCGATAAAAAGAGGAAAAGAAAGAGTGTCTGCTAGACAGGCACGTAAGAATATGCACATATGAATGCATCGCTTACAATGCTTATATATTACAAATATTAGTTGAATCATTCATTTGGTATAGAGATTGAAATAACAAACTGACTCAAATTCCTTCACCGAGGGGGATGTAAATAATTACACGTGTAAATAAAATACCACAAATCTTTTCAATGAAAAACGAACGAACACATATATTGCACATTATCGGAGCCTGGATTTCTAATGCTCATGTCTCTTATCGTTAGGTAAGCAAACTGAACGCGAGTTTCGATCTAACTGATTGTTAAACGCGTCGATTACGCAAGTACGATCATAATTCTGCCGGCTTAATGAACAAATTGATTATGAATATCTTTAAATATACCATTTCGGAAGAAGTAACTGATTCGAAGAACGCGCTTATGGAAGATTGATAAAGAAAGACTTGATCAAAAAGGAAAAGAGAGAAACATGATGGATCATCACGTTGGTTTTTGAAAAAATACTTCCGACTTTTTTCGTGTTTATCTTATGTTGCACGTAAAAAAAAGTTCTTTGATTATATTTTCACAAATGAAGAATGTTTCTTAATCGGTATTAAGTTGAAACAAGAAAAGAGATAGTAACGTTTGATTTAAATTAACTATTGATTTAAATTAATTTAAAAGTTAACTGAAAAGTTAATGTATAAAAAATGCAAAGTAACAATAATAAATTACTATGTAGAATAGTTTAAAGAGATAAGATAGCAACAATGCAAGGAGAGAGAGAGAGAGAGAGAGAGAGAGAGAGAGAGAACAAAAATCGAATACGAGATACATAACCAAAAAAGACCAAGTGGATGCCATATTTAAAAATCCACTGTAATTAAAATCCTTCGTCCATACAAAAGCTACTGCACCGTATAGTATTACCCGACGTAACATGCGCGCATTAGATTAAACACAAAAGTTACACAACATGATTGCGCTGCTATATACAAAAATCATCGAGGGAGATAGTGTATTCTTTTCTCTCCCTCGTAAACCTGCCACCACCGCGTTGACTTTATCGGATGCGTTATTATCACCCAATACGGTTGCGGATGCGCAAAGAACGCTGGTTTGCCACGGTCGTTTATGAGGAGGAATCGTAAGATGGACGGAACTGGAGCGGGGGAGAGGGAAGGCGAAGGGATGAGAGAGGGGAAGCAGACAGAGACGGTGAGACAATAAGAAAAAAAGAAAGAGAGATTTAAAACTTCGCTCCTACCTTGCCAGATCATATATATGAATGTAAATATGTGTATGTGTATATATACATAGGATTAATCTCGTATAACGCGTGATCGTCTTTTGATGTATTTAAAAAAATGTTTTCAAATTCTACGAGTTGAAGAAAGAATGTCTCATGAAATGTGTACTACAGCCACCTTGTGGACCTCGCTATAAGTTATGAGAGATGGTAAAAGAGTTTCAAAAATCTACCGACCGCGGACATTTTTAAACAGCCAATTTCCAATTTCCGTTAGTCGTCCGTCAAACAAATTCACTCTGCATGTCATTTCTTCTCTTTCTTCTTTTCCTTTCTTTCGTAGATACAAAGTATACAAAACCAAAGGGAATGAGGATATTTCTACGTTCGTCCGATAGGTTGAGAGAAAGGAAAGGAAGTTCATAAATTGATACAAGTTTATCATCCGTCTATCACTATTTATCGACTGTATCGCAGACTATCGCGGGTCAGTCAATTCTGTACAATTCTCACTATCGTGAAACATTAAAAACATTACATATATATATATATATATATGGTGTATATATATTTGTATATGCTCTCTCTATTTGTGGTAATTCTTTCGAAATAAGGGAAGCGATCGACGCTTATAAAATTTCGTTAATTAACGGACGACGATGGCGATGACGACAAAGCAACAAAAACGACGATAAGAATGACGACAATAACGACAATATGAAAACGATACAATGACGACAATAACAATGATAACGACGACGATGATGACGATATGATGACGCATCGAAGAAGACATTAAAGAATAGACTTTTCCACTTGGCCAATTACATCGGGAGAAAGAGAAATATTTTAGTTATTCCATTAAATATCCTAATTAAAATATGACGAAATCTAAATTTGGTCCAGGAGCATCGATTTATTCGAAGGACAGTGGAAAATCACGAAGATAAGAGAAAGACAGACGGAGATATCGTTCGTCCATACATACGTTACACGAGCATTGGAAAATTACTAAAAATTATTAAAATTTATACAACAAAATGATTTATCGTAGGACGATACAATATGAACGTAGTTTAATCTTGCTTTGAAAATAGGTAATGATATCGTTTCGCTGAAAACATTGACATGACTTTTATTTGAGCTTGCAAAACGAGTTCGAAATAAAGAAAGAAAATAGAAAGAAAAAGAGAAAGGAAGATACTGCTAAACGTTGATTACGTATACCAATGTCTGTCAACTGAAAACACGAAATTACGAAGACATTAACGTAACCAACCGAGCGACAGCGAGAGCATCAAATTTCGCACGGTCAAGGGTCTCTAGAACTCTACTCTCGAAGGAAGCACGAGGTGTACGATGAACGTGACAAAAAGAAGGGAGAGACGATAAAATGAAAAGAAATCAGACGGCTAAGAAAAAAGAGAGGGAGAGGAAAGAACGAGGAAAAGAGATAGATAGATAGACAGAGAGAGAAAGAGAGAGAGAGAGAGAGAGAGAGAGAGAGAGAGAGAAAGAGAGAGAAAGAGAAATAGTGAGAGAAAAGAGCGAAAAAAGGAAGATAGTTACAGTGTTGGTGCACGCGCGCGCGCGTTTGTGCTCTACGTAGGCGCGTGAAACGAAAGGGAGAAAGAGGGAGAGAAAGATAGGAAACTATGCAACGTGCGATACAAGAGAGCGCAGCTTCGATTTTATTCGTCGTCCCAGAGAGTGATAGTCAGAAATACGAAGACAAGAATTTGCTCCGATCAAATCCCAATGAACCAACACAACAAAAACTCGACATGTTCATGTCCATTTATACACTAAACGCGTCTATCTAGTAGTAAAATCACAGGTGCGCGCGCGCACCTCTTGCTCATCATCGTTCTCTCCTTGGCATCCCTTTTTTCGTCATGACCGTCATCGTCGTTATAATCTTACTTGTCTCCCGCTGGCTTGCGAATTGTAGTAGTACTGGCAGTAGCAGTAATAATGTAGTAGTAGTAATAGTAGTAGTCTAGTGTAGTGTAATAGTAGAAGTAGCAGTAGTGATAGTAGTAGTAGTGTAGTAGAGTAGTGGTAATAGTATAGTAATAGTAGTGTAGTAGTCGTCGTCGTGTCGTCGTTGGCGGCAGCAACGACTGACGCGGCGCACAGCGTTACTATTATTATTCACTAACACAATAAACCCATTGTGTTCCCGGTGGCACATTCCGCGCATACGCTAGTATGCACGAGAGTACAAGGGTGGACGCGTGACACGATTCACCGTTCACCGGCCATCTCTTTTCTGTTGCGAGTCAAGCCGAACGGAGAATCGGATCCGTTCGGTCGGTGGGTTGCCGCTGCCGCCGGCCGGACACGCTCGTGGTGAATATCGTTACGAGTTTTATGTGTATGTATGTGGTGTGTGTCGCGCCGGAGAAAGAGAGCACGCGCGCGCGCGCGCGCGCGCGTGTGGTCATGAGAGAGAGAAAGAGAAAGAAAAAGAGAAAGAGAGAGAGAGTAAGAGACAAGAGCGACACTGCTGTTCGCGACGAAGAGGGGATACCAACGCGAAAGGGGGAAACTGGTGGGACGACGAGAGTCAATGTAAGAGGAGAAGGTGGGAGCGAAAGGTTGAGTGCGATCAGGGGAGGGATGAGGGAAGCAAGAAGGTGGAGGGAAAGAGAGAGGTGAGCGACGAGGAAAGTGCGAGACGCGTATGGTCGTCGTATAAATAGAAGCTATAGGCGGCGTATACTGACTCCTAGAGTAGAGGTAGTGGATACTCGTAGCAAGGACGAATTACTTTGCTTGCTTTTACCACGGGCACGGGAGTCACTGACACATTATAAAAGCTCGTGCGCACGTGCACTTTTACACGCGCGCACACGCGTAACGTACCGTACGTCTCTTACTCTCTATGCGCGCGAGCCAGTCACGAAAGAATAGTACACACACGCGCATGCACACACACACACACACACACACCTATGTGCGGAGCACTAAGAGAGCGAGTTCACGCAGAATGCGAGGCTCTCTTGGATACAGGGTCCTGCCTGTGGTCACCACCACCCGCTGCCACCGTCCTCGTCCTCGTCGCCGTCTCCGTCACCGTCGCCGTAATCTGTCACTACGGCGACCGTTCTCCTTCCTAGGCGCCAGTTTCGGCCATTCTGTTTCATTCGGTCACTAACCATCGATGTCTCGAACAAAAGATCAGAAGAGGAGAGTAGAGGAATACGGTGAACAAGAGCACACAAACGGCAGGGTTAAACACATACACGTACAACATATATACACACACACACATATACCGAGAACGCGATGCCCAGAACTGGTAAATTCCGAGGCAATTATCGGCTTCGCAGAGAAGCTCTGGGTACTCTCCGTACTTCTTCTTTATCCCCGAGAGATCGGACAAGACTTTCCTTTTTTGTTTGATCACACACACACACACACACACTACGAAAGAAGAATAGAATAGTCTTCCGATAGTAGCACATATATTATACATACAACCGGTATAGGACACAATCGGAAACAAGAATAGGGGGAGACGTTCGCTCGTACGATTCTACACTTCGCGAATTCAATTTAACCAATACGCTGCATACGCGAACGAGAATCACAAATGTTCCACCTACAAGTTATTGACATCTTTCTTTTTTTATACATAGCTATTATATGTGCTCGCACCCGTCACCGTCACCGTTACCGTCCTCGTCCTCGTCGTCGTCGTCGTCGTCGCTGCGCGACGCCTCGTTCACACTCTCCCCCTCCCATTCATTCCTTCCTCCTTTCTTGCCACCCCGCACGACGACGATCACGTACAGTCTCGGACTTCTCGGTTGCTCAACTGAACCGCTTTACACTCCGGCAGCTCTTACAACCGAGCGATCACGCGCGCGCATCTACGTTCTCCTCCTCGTCGCTACGCTCCTCCCTCCCCGAAGCCCTATCCCCAGCTCACTCCGCCAGCGATCCAGTCGGGCGCGCGTATACGCGACGAGCATCGCGTAGAGAGCAGACACGCGGCCGCTAGCGAGCGGGTATGCCGTCATACAAAATATCACTGACGATGATGCGTCACACAGTATACCTTTTAATTTCTCCACTCTGTTTTACTTTTTTAACTCTAATAGCTAAATTACGAGAAAAAAATAAAGAGAAAGAGAACATATTTCATTTCTTAAGGATGCAACGAACATACAATTTGAAGTGTACGATTAAAGACACAGGGTCAACTTTATTCGTCGCCGAGCCTGTGCTTGGTAGTTCGGTCTCCTATCATCAGGGCCGTCTTACGGATTATCCCGATACACACGGGATGGATCAAACGTGCGAGACTACGCGTGATTTTTTTACTTTTTACTTTCGTTGCGAAAAATTATAACGATAATTTTATTGATATTCTATTATTTTTCTATATTTGGATAAAAAATGACCGGATAAGTCGTTGCTCCGATCAGCTCTTGATTTTTAAATTTTATGGTTTAAGAAAAAAAAAGGAACTATAAAGAGATACAAAGTATATGATATATGTGTATTTGAAGATAATATTATGTTGTATTGAAAAATTATTAAAAATTATTTCTTATTGCAGTAAATGAACAAATAAATTTACTCGTGTTTCATAATGTCTATAAAAAGCTATTACCATACAACAAAATATATTATAGTTGAGAGTAAACATTTTTTCGCTTTTTTCAGCACTATTTTTTCTTTACAATAAAATAAATAGTATTCTTTTATAAACCCCCGAACATTCTTATAAGAAGAACGTGTTCATACTTATGCAGCATGGAATTGTCCAAAAAGTATATGTGATATAAATTCAAATTACGCGCGCAATTAAGCTCTTCTGTGATTCTCTTTCATTATGAGCATAATTCGTAGAGAGATAGGTAACAAAATATCGGAGCGAGGATACATAAGCGCGCCAGATTTAAACAGAACTGTGTCGATCAATGCTGATACGGAGTTGTTACCAGGAGTCGAGAATTATTGAAAAGATACATTGTACTTGGCAACTCGTTCGATTCCCTACCTTTCTTTCGACGTTGGTACCTATTTCCGGGACACGACAGGATAGTGATAAAATGGATCTCTAATTCTCGCGCGCATGTACATAATAACCAATCTGGTTTTATCTCGGTTGAGTCTCGATCTAATGTCAATTGGCATTTAATTGTATTCGTTCTTATATCTTTGCTCGATAGTTAGACAAGTTTCTAACCTCACTCAATCTTTTCCTTTATTACTTTTATACGAAAGAAAAAATAAGATATGAGAAAGATTAGGAACAAAAAAATAAGGGAAGTCTATGTCCGAATAGAGCCGTGGACAGTGCATTAGCGAGTTCACGTTCTCTTTCTCTTTCTCTTTTTCAAAAAATCTATCGATCCTAAGATCTTGTTGGCCTCTCCCTCTGTTAGCGCTAATCACAGATCTTTGTATTACAGATCGAGCGTGGCAACAACATTCGATTAATCGTTCTTTACCTGTGGTTTGTTCCTGTACGTGGCGACGGTGGTGGTTGTGACGGGGGTGGCAACGGTGGCGGTGGCGGTGGCGGTGGCGGTAGCGGTTGTGGCGGATATGCTTCGCATCGAACAAAGGCGAGAACGAAAAAGCAAGTGCGTGCGGGTGTAGAGAAGAAAGCGGGACATAAGAGGATAGGAGCTAGAGAGAGAGAGAGAGAGAGAGAGAGAGAGAGAGAGAGAGAGAGAGAGAGAGAGAGAGAGAGAAAGAGAGAAAGGAAGAAAAGAAAGAAATAGAGAGAGAGAGAGAAAGAGGGACAAACAGAAAGAGACTAATACGACGATCCTTCTCCTCCTGTGGCGCTGCTGTCGTACCGCTCACTCCTCTAGCCTATCGCTGAGAGCACTATCGGAGAACCACCGCACCTTCCTCCATGTTGCTCGATACTCGAAATCCTCTGCAGAGAGAAAGATCGACGATTGGCACTAAACACTACGAAGAATAAACGAAAAGAGAGAGATGATAGGGCACGTGCGTGCGTAGATTTTCTCTCTCTCTCTCTCACTCTCTCTCTCTCTCCCTCCTTTTCTTTCTTTCTTCTCCCACACACGTACACGCATACACAGAACACATATACACAATAAAGAGAGCACTTGACCGAAAAATGTACCGGCGACGGCTCTCGTAGCCTCTCTGTCACCGCGCGCGCGTACTATCTCCACGTTCCTCAGCACTACTGGAGACCTTGCTCGCTCGTCTGCGACTAACGCGCGCGCGGTTGACCGAGAGAAAGACACCAAGAAGAGAGACAGAAACAGCTGTGACGCGCGACGCCCGGCCAGCCGCCATTTACAGAAACGCACACAGCCTTTCTTTTTCTCTTGCTTTTTCTCTCCCTCCCTTTTCCTCTTCTCTTTCTTTCCCTCTCTCTCTCCCTCTCTCTCTCTTTTCCTTCCTCTCTCTTTTTCTCTCTCTCTCTTTTTCTCTCTCTCGACCAGTGCAACCTCTTACCTCTCCACCAGTGCAACCCTCTCTCCTCCCCAACCGACGCGTCTATCCGACCTATCCCAATTACAGCAACGTCCTTGAAGTGACTAACACCTCGTCGTTCACCGGCTATGTGAGAAATACAGAGTGGGATACGTGTACGTCAGTCGAAAGGAGAAATATAGGGGTAATAGAGAAAGAAAGAGAGAGAGAGAGAGAGAGAGAGAGAGGAGAGGAAAAGTCTCGTTGCTGGGGAGAAGAGCGTTCTGACAACGACAACGACGACGGCAACGACGATCACGCCGACGACGGCGATGACGACGACGTCACATCGACGATGATGAGGAGTGAGAGAAGCTGCGAGGAGAAGAAGGAAAGAAGAGGAAGAGTGCTTTAAACCTTCGTCAGGCGCTTCATAGGAACAAGAACGAAAGAGAAAAGCGATGTAGAGTCCATGGTTCCTGGAATGCTTGTCGCCGGGCAAGATAGGAGGGGACACCAAGCAACGAGGAAAGGGTGGAAGGACAAACTAGTGGGGATAACGAACACGCCTCCGTACACTGGAAAAGAGAGAGAATAGGAAAGGTTGCTCGATGTGGAACGTCAGAGAGTTACGGAGTAGCGCATTGAAATCGCGATCTTAATGCGTCTCTCTCTTTTTCTCTCTTTCTCTTTCTTTCTTCTCATCGTTCGCATTCGTTACCGCGAGATCGATGGCGCGCTAATCGCTGAGAATATCGTCGCGTGGTGAAAGAAGCGGCACTGATCACGCACAGCTTCCACCGCACTTGAATGACACTTGTAGCCCCCTTCTACGAGTTCTTCCATTACTCTCTTAATGAAATGAATCTTGTATAGGCGAGCACGAGCCTTGTTCGCTTGCCAACAATTTTTCTTAATACTCCTCATTTCTTTGGGAATTCCTTAAAATTAAGATTTTTCAGATATTGATGTATAGATATTTCTAAAAATCAATTTCTAAAAACACGCATTTTGGCATATTGATACTTTCGAAATTGGATAATATTTATTATGACATTTCGAAAGATTATTCATCGATTAGAAAATTCCTAGAGGTCACCGCACCGTACATTGTTTTAAGTCGATTCTCTTAAAGGGTAATGGCTTTTTCTTTGCTTCTCGAATGGCATCTCGATTATTGATTCAGCAGGTGTCGATCTTGAACGGTTAAAGAAATGCTTCAGAAAGTGGATTTTCCGAGTAACAACCGGAGAACTCTAATACGATCGATTACGCTTATATTGCGTTGATTTCTTGCGTTATATTCGTATTAATCGTTTTCTAAACATTTTATCGTTGGCAATGCTATTGTCGAATTTCTCATAAAAACATTGCGTCCTTTCTAACGGGCAGCTGCAACCTGACATCGAACGAGAGAGAGAGAAAGAGAGAAAGAGAGAGAGAATGGGTGCGCGCGAAATTGGTCGGTTCGTTTGAAAGTTGAAGAAGCGCGCTTTTCGCTACTTGTATACACACTGGAGCATCAGCAGCACGCGCACACACATATACGTATGTACGCACGTACGCCCATGAACACAACACGTACACATACGTATAACTATTGAATACTCTTGCTCGTCGTAATAGACGCGTTTCCTGTTAAGCAAGCGTAGAAACTCGACTTTCGAAGAAATGAGGTTTTTCGTTCTAATCACGAAGGTGGTAAAGAGAAGGAGGAAGAGGAGGAAAAAGAGAAGGAGGAGGACGACGATGAGAGGTGAATCATCGACACTCGGTACACACATTCGTATCTATATATATATATAGTATATATAAACACATATGGAAACCGAATACGTATTCAAATTGCATAAAAATTCTCACGCGTATATAGAAAAAAAGAAGAAAATGAAAAAGATGAGAAGCGGCATATAGGCGAGGTACACGTGCGTCGTTCGGCTCATCGTTCGCGTACGAGCCACTCACACTCGTGGGAACGAGCAAAAGAGATAAGATCGACACTTTGCGCGTTAAACTAATTGCGCACGGCGACGCTGGCAATATTTAAAAGTGATACATATACATATGTATATATATGTACACATATATATACTTTGCAACCGCCCTTCTTTACCCTTCTTTACCCTTCTCGCTTCTCGGGTAGACTCCTCACCGGCGCTTCTCTTTCGCGCATCGTCCATTCTCCTTCGCCTCTCTCTCTCTTTCTCTCTGTTCCTTTGTAAAAGAAGTGGAAAAAAAGGAGCACGGCGCGGGCGCACTGATTTCTCGTAAGATAAAAAAGAAACGCATCGGAGGTTACGTTAGACGCGTCGTTCTTTGGAACAAAACTAAAAGAACAAAAAAAAGAAGAGAAAAAGAGAAAGATAGATAGTGAGAGAGAGAGAGAGAGAGAGAGAGAGAGGATGATGCTTCTTTTTACTCTCTCTCTCTCTCTCTCCTTTCAACACGCGCGCGTATTCTAACTTATTTGTGTTTACGTCACCGGGTGGTTTTTTTCTTTCTGTTTTCTTTTTCTTCTTTATAATTATTATTATTACTATTATTATCGTTGTTTGATACACGCGGATAGAAAACGGTAGGAGATTTCAAGTTTTGCGCTTTTATTTCCTTAATTTCTTATGATATAATACTAACAAAACATTTAGTTTTTACAAAACGTGTCTGTATGTTCTTCTTCTTCTTCTTCTTTTTTTGACGTGTGCGTGCGCGCGCTAGCGCGAGCGCGGTGTGTATGTGTGTCGTGACAAAAGCGGCTATGAGCGTATGCGCGCATTTTGCGCGGCATAGCGTTCCTGGTTAAAATGTAGAGATTATTTACGATTATTTCATAGGTTTTAGTTTTATTTTTATTTCATTTTTTTTTTCTTTCTTTCTTTTCTGCGGCGAGTAGATGGATTTATAATAATAATAGTCATAATAATAATCATAATTATAATAATAATAATAATAATAATAATAATAATAATAATAATAATAATAATAATCATAATCATAATAATAATCATAATCATAATAATAATAATAAAAAAGATTTATAATACGCAGATGAAGGATGTGTCACGTGCGCCTCGCTTTCCCATAGGCTCTCTTCGTTCGAATTTGTATCTCGTTTTGTTTTTTTTTCTTTTCCTCTTTTTTTTTTTACTTTAATTTTTTTCTTTTCCTTTTTTGCGAATATCGATATTTCGCGAGTCTACATACGACGTGATCGATTTTGTTCTTTCTTTCCTTTTTTTTTTGTTCTGCGATTCCTTAATATATTTCTCCGTGAATAATAAATGTATGATAAACGCACGAAGGGATAAAAATGCTACTACACAACATGCGATATAATAATAGTATCATTATACCTCGATAATTAGTAGCTATAAATAGTTTTCAATAATTATTTGTCCAAACACTGAATATTTTACAACAGCCATCGATATCTCAACTAGTCCATAACTCTATTAAACAGTTAGCAACTTTTACAGTTCAATTTTCACTTTAATAGTTATGCGTAGCATGTCCGATCGAATATCGTATCAATAATAGGGGTATATCATAAATTTTGTAATTTTCTAAAAAATATCCTCTAAAAAATATGTTGACCTAAAGATTATTATGACTGATAATCACAGACAATTTTTTTTTCAATTTTCCTTTCGTTCCACCTTCAGTTCGTCCTTAATATTATTCTGCTCTCTCTCTCTCTCTCTCTCTCTCTCTCTCTCTCTCTCTCTCTCTCTCTCTCTCTCTATCTACTCACTCTCTCGTTCTCTCTATTTACTCACTCTCACTCTCTCTCTCTCTCTCTCTCTCTCTCTCTCTCTCTCTCTCTCTCTCTCTCTCTCTCTCTCTCTTAAACAAGTACGACGTTCAAATTTCTACAATTCGTTTAAACGTTAGAATAATTATATAGTTTTTTTTTTCTTTTTTACAAGAAGCGTTTTATATTTCGATTTGAATTCCTTAGTCTCTTAAATATTCCTTAGAGGTACATTTAACAGAAAAGATGCGAAGAGAGAAAGCTCCTATTTGTAAAAGAGAGCTCGATGTGACGTTTCCCGAATTTGTTTGAAGAAGGAAAGCAGAAAAAAATGAAATAAAATATAAATAAATAAAAGTACAAAAATGGGCAAAAGTCGGCAACGTCGAGTAATAATAAAACGCAATAAATTTACAATCACAATTTTGCATATCTTTCTTCGATACAATTTGAACAGTATATATTTCAAATTTGCCGCCCGCCCAGATAGGTATAGGGAAAAAGAACAAAATATTAAAACAATAAAAAAATAGAACGACATTTTGTGTGCCTAAGGTTCGGTGACTCGGTGATGTATTATGCTTTTTATCCATAGAATTATAAGTAATGGTAATTAATTAATAGTAATGATAATAACGAGAGCATAAATGTAATACTAAAGAAGCACGTCTATACTCTGCTAACAGATTAGAAAATACATAGGAGCAGTTTAAAAAATTACAGAGTATGTGTATTATGAAAAAAGATATGTATGTAAATAAATCAAATTCACCGGGGGGTAAAGGAAAATGATGTTTTTTTTTCTTCTTGTTGTTGTTGTTTCTTTTTCATATTCAAAGACGCACAACCGTTAAAACTACTTTGTTTTCATTTCCTTTTCGGAGCATATATATCTTACGAAATATTGTAAATAAAAAAATAATTGGAAAATACAGCATGTTTCGTACATGACTATATATCTATGCGTAGCCATATAACCAGACAGTACATAGTCCATTTTATAACGATCACCGTGGGTAGAGCGACGCACAAAAGGAGGAATTTTGAAGTACGCTTTATTTATTTATAAACTCTCTGCGCTCTCGTACTTCAAAATACCGCATATATTAATTTTGTTTACGATTTTTAAGAAACGATTAATGAGGCTTTACTCGAACGAGAAACGCATCTTCCTTGTCCTGTAAAATGATTGATCCGTTGAATGCTAGTTCCTATTCCATCATGTGCACCGTTTCGAAAATCTCACGACATTAGTTTATTTTCCATATTTTCGTTATTTTTACTTTTCGCCCCTTTCTTTCTTTCTTTCTTTCTTTCTTTCTTTCTTTCTTTCTTCCCTCCCTCCCTTCCCATCCCCTCCCACCCTCTCCCGTTAATCTCCCCGCCCCACCCCCCTTAGAACCACTCCAGCGCGTAATCAATAAATATCAATAAAATATCTAACATTGCTATTATATTTTCAAGTAATGTACCTTCCTTATGGCGTATTACCTTTTCTTTACAGATTAAAATTAATTATCATTATATTAACAATATTCGTCATCTCCCAATAATAATTATTTAATTATCGGTAATTACAATATTAAAAAAATTCAGAATATCTAAAACAAAATAAAATAAAAAGAAAAAAAAAAAAAAAAAAAAGAAAAAAAAATAATAAAAAAGAAATGGCAATTTCTCGTGACCAGAACAAGTTCTCATTTTTACCTTGTTTTTATCAACTTTTTACAACTCAGCATACACATTTTGTACCAAACCAGGCCGATTAGAATGTTAACGCGGCTGGCATTATTCGTTCGATTGTAATAATGCTCCTGCCGTTTCATTTATCCTTTATATTACTTCATTAAATAATTCGCGATCGGTATTCATCATATAACGCATTTCTTATTATTTATTATCAAACACTTCCACTGCATCCTATTATATCTCTTACTCTAGGCCATTTTTTTCATGAAAAAGTGCACTTAACGGTGTCCATGAGAGCACCAAATATAAGGGAATACCACACCTCGGCAGAAATTGATTGATCGCACACTAAAATACTTTCTTTTACGCACAATGGATGCATTATAATAATGCATTTGCGATTCTCAAAGCTTGAATCCGAGTAATTGGGACGTATCTAAATGTATCACCGGGTTAAAGCGTAGGTACGTTAAAGGTAAGGCAAAATTGCGTTTCGCGATATAAGAAGTGACTCTACGGAGTGTCCGTAAAATATGAAATACGTTCCCATGAAGGACGCTACACATTTATCATTTTTTCTCTTTTTCTTCTTCTTTCTTTCTTTTCTCCTTCTTTTTTTTCCCATTATGGGAAAACATTGCAGAAACATTTGCTAGACGTACTCTAGAAATACTTATTAAAGAACCACCGTGATCGTGTACATACATTGCGAACATAATTATTATATGTATGTATATATATTTATATATATATATATATATGTGTATGTGTGTGTGTGTGCGTGTGTGTGTATGTATGTTTTGTGTGTTCGGATAAGCTTTGATTGAGTGAGTAAAATCACTTTCCTATTAGAAGTTACTATAAAATATTCTAGAAATATCATAATACTTCTATTAAGCTTCTGTAAAATAAAGTTGCTTCTACCTGCTTATTTATCTTAGCTTTGCGTTCATCGATATATCACAAAATAAACCAATAGGATTTATAATATATATGTATATCGTTGAAAAGGTGGAAGCACAACACATGTAAATGCGTTATTTCAAACTCTGCAGAAAAGACATCGAAATGATATTGCGCGTATGATAATAGTTTTTTTTTCTTATGATAAAGAAGCAATTTAAACTGTAATATAGCTCGTAAAACGAGATTCCATCATCGTGTCTTTCTTCGACTATTAGAAAGACTTAAAAGTATCAATTATCAATGTCTGCCAAAGTAGGTACATCTCCAAACAGTATCCCATGATAGGGACTGTCTTATCTTGCCATTCTGTATCTCTCTCTCCTTAATAATTACGATCCTAATTTCATTTAAAACGGCTTGTGATTCTTTTTTTTTTACTTACATCAAGATGATATCTACTCTACAATTACATAATTTACAAGAGAATATTTGAAATCCGGCCCTACAACAGACACGGGAGGTCATAAAGTTAATCATACACTGTACACTAAATTGAAATTTACAAAAGAAAAAAAAAGTTTAACAAAATTAAAAACAAAGCAAAAAAAAAAAGAAAAAGATAACGTCGCTCACGCTATTTTAATATGCATTTAAATTTCAATTTGTAGCGATTATTTGCCAGCTGCTAAAAAACAGTCGTTTTAAAATTCTTTGTTAAATTACCCTCAATCCTCTTCTCGTAGTTACTGTATAATACACGAATATATTAATCGCATCTCTTTCTTGATTCGGGAAACAAGTTCGAATTGTCATGTACGTCGTGCTGTTAAAAAATGTATGGTGCATCTCCTACAAACAGTACATCGATGATATACTATCTTTTTAGCTTGGTCCGATTCATTCTAGAGGAAAATCGAAAAATGTTACATACTTGAATAATCGGTATAATCACATTCAGAAATCTGTGTAATAAAAACACACGTAAAACGATAAAATGATGATAAAGAAGACTTACATTTAGTGTAAAGTGTACGACAACTTGTACACTTAAGCCTCAATAATAGACAATGTAAAGCCTAAATCGTGCAGAAAAGCACAGGCGTGAATAATATAACACTTTCAAGAGTCTCAAGCGTTTTCCAACACGCAAGACCCTTTAGGTATGAAAGCGGGACACGTTGAATCATTTATTGCTATAAGTATAGTCCTTAAATCAACTACCAAACGTAGCTGTCTAAAGTAACATTGTCATAAACGCCATTTTTTCACGCTCTGTAGCTGGCCTTCTAATCAATCTCTTAGCGCGTATCTACTTTCTTTTTGTAGTAATAAAAAGCTGCTATCTCTGAAAATAGTTTGATGTTCAAATGAATAATCTTCAATAAAATGAATCCTATATTCAAAGCGCGCGTAATTATAGCACATATTTCTCTTTCTTTCTCTTTTTATCTTTATCTTTCTCTCTTTCTATCTGTTTCATGGATGTTTGTTTGCGAAATTTTTATACGCAGTCTCAGTTGAGATATTTGCGACACCTGCGAGAACCACAGGTACATGGTATCTTGATATCCTCAAATGGAAATTTGTAGTCGTACGTTAACTCTTCTCCTTGAACGATGCGTCGGAGTGCAAAGATTAAAATATGTTTTTTACCTAGGATGTCTACCACTCTTGAATAACAATTTGGCTGTAACATAAATTTGAAAATGTATCTCTCTCTCTTTCTCCTCCTTCCCCCCCCTCTCTATTCTATATACTTTAAAGCATGCAAGTTAAATTCAATTTTTAATTAAATAAAACTATGCATTCTTATTTATATAAATTATCTTGATTCATAGAAATGAGATAAAAATATATACCTCGCACGAGTGATTGATGAATCTCGCTGCATTTCCTTTCATTGTAGCATCAACAACTAGATGATCGTCGATTTTGAACATGTAACATCCGATATTTTTACTGTCATAGTATTTTTCTCGTTTGTCCGTCAAGGATGCACGAATTACCTAAATGAATTATTTTAATGTCATGTATTTAATATGTATGATTTATATGACAAAATTCGTGTGTGCATGTATATATATATATAGCATGTTATATACAAAATGATTCTTTATATTCATTTACCTCTCCAGCATACTCAATGACCATCTCTCCAGCTTCTATGTCTCTTAAACAAAAAAGACCTCTTCCGTGTATGTGTGAATGGTACACTCCAACAGATTCTTTTGATGTTTCTTTAAGTATCCTAAAGCGCATTGCCATCGGTAAATTCGTGCTCGTTACTCGTCTATAAAATATAAAATATATATTTATATGTGTATATCTTTAAAAAATTATACATATATATGGAGTTATGGCGAATTTTATATAAATAAAATTGAGCAAAATTGTAAATATTACCTTGATTCTGCTTCTGAGATAGCAATCATTTTTGGTTGCTGTCTATGCCTTGATGCCAACCAACTGAACATATCGTGCACTTTTCTAGCTTTAAATGGCTCCGCACGAGCTGCACCATTATCACATGCTGCTAGAAGATCATTATCCGTTTCACTGGATATTGTTGGTGTCAAGTTATGAAATTTGGGTTTATATTTAGTGCATCTATTGACACCTGGTAACTGCTCGACTAGATATACTGTCGCATTATTTTCTAACCCAAGATTTTCAGAAAGAGGATTATGCGGTAAAGGAGGCAAATTATGAGCCTTTCGAGCATTTTGCACAGCTTGGAAAACCATATCCCACACTTCGGACATCGAAGATGCAGTATGCGTAAACCCATCTTGAGATTTGATTTCATACATTAGACTTGGCCCTTTCGAACAACTTTTCTGCACTTGTGGATTTGAAGTTTCTTTCTGAGGAAGTTTCATCGACTTTGTAATTATTCTAGGTTTTTTTACAGCAACTGGAGGACTTTTCTTCAATACATTCACTTTGTTATCTATATTCTTCACTTTTTCTTCTATCTTATTCGTTTTTAACGTAAACGTTTTAATCGGTAAAAGTTGTAAGGACGTTATTTGCGGTACCTGCTTTGTCGGTAATATCTCCACTGATGTTACTTGCGGGGATTTTTTATTTTGCGTTATTGCTTTCATATTGTGCCTAATCTTGTAGGAACCATCTTGTAATTGCTTTTGCAATACGATCTTCAAGGATGTGCTATGCAATTTTTCTTTATCGAGTTCCAGTTTAAGATTGTCCTTAACTTTTTCCACAGTTTCTGTATTCAATTTTCGTGTTTCCGTTATATTGTTAACTTCGTTTTCAGATTTTTTCATCGGAACAATGCTTTCAATGATCTGTCTCTTAGATTCTGCATTTGTTAGCTCAATGGGTGACTTTATAATAGGTTTAGTTGGTTCTTCCATAACAATTTCTTCTTTTTCTACAGGTTTAATAATATCTTGTTTCGGTGTAACAGCCTGCATTGGCAAGACCCTATTCATGGGTCTGCTTGTCGGTACATTGCTCATAGACATTGTTATTTTATTTTGGACATTACAACTAGTTACAACTGGATTACTACTCGTGCTTACGTTGATACCGTTAGAATTTGATACATTACTGCTATAACTATTATGCACATTATTTACATCATGATTCAACTTATTTACAATTATATTCCTTTGTGTTATGCAATGATTAGGTAAGGGCAGTATTTTAGATGATATGCTAGCCTTTATCATGCTGGTATTTTCTGATACATGTTTCGAATCAAAATATGGTCTAACACTGTTACTAATAATTTGTTCTGTATCGAAAGAAGTTGTTTCTTTTTGTTCAGTAATCTTCCATGATCCACAATTCAATTGTATGCCTGGATGTGAAGCTGGACTTGGACGTACTGCAACTCTTGGAATAGTTGGCATTGTCTGTTGTAAGGGTTTAGGAGGTGATGTTATTCTTGGTGTAATCGTAATAGAAGTTTCGGATGAACATACATCTGGTATCTGCACTTGATCTGCAAGTGTTTCTACTACTGTCCTACAGGGTGACGGTGATATAGAATTACATGCGATCGAAGCAAAATTTTGTTCGATGGTAGTGGGAATATTGATCTGTGGCGTTACGACCGTGTCTACTACTGGTGTATGTTGACTGACCACGACATAACCACCAGGTACACCAGTTACTGCCGATACGCTTGGTACATTCCCCATGGCTTGTACATTTGGTACATTTGGTACACTAGGTATATTAGGTACAGTAGCTACGCTAGGTGCAGTAGGTGCACTCAGTACACTGGGTACAGTGGGTATACTAGGTACACTAGGTACACTAGATACACTAGGTATGCTGGGTACAGCAGGTACTGTAGGTACACTCGGCACAGTAGGTAAGCCTGTTACATTAGGTACACCTGGTATGCTCTGTACTGCTTCAACTGCTGTTACAGTTGGTACTCCAGAAACAGATTGAACGTCTACAATAGGTTCCATAAGCTTAGAAGCCTGAAAAACTTGCGTTGTTGTTTGATAACTGCTCGCTAAGACTTGGGGTACTGCTCCAGTCATGAATTGACTCGAAGACATTACAGTATTGCTCACTATTGTTTCTAAACCATAATACATGGGCTGATTAGAAACAAACATACTTCCTGTTGAATCTGTAAACATTTCTAATGTCGGAGTAGAACTCAATAACAACTGTTCCGATGATATTACACCACATTGTATTGCACTTGGTTGCTGTTGTATAATAGTTCCCAAAACTGTTGGTTGGGTCTGTGCAATTTGTACACTTGGTAATATTGATATTCCTCCATTTTGTAACGCTAGTAAATTATCAGATGGCGTTTGTATGTATGTACCTGGAACTAACTGATTAGTTGTTATAAACTGTGGTTTGAATCCTGTTTCATGTTGACCACTGATAGCAGTTATATACTGCAAATTTTGTCCAGATTGCTGTTGTAAAGTTTCAACATATGCAGACATAATGCTTGGCGAAGGAACTTGTTGCAAGATTACTGTTGGGCCATTAGGCCTTTGAGCCTGTTGTAATTGAATTACAGGAGTACTAGTTTGCATTGGCTGAAGTCTAGTAGGCCCGCTATGCGACTGCATGGAATTCTTCATAACATGCGATTTGATGTTTTTTGCACGAGGTCTAGCAGCACGAGGTGATTTTGATTTTGTTACTCTTGATATTTGAATATTTGTTAATGATGCGTCATTTGTTGCAGTTTGTACACCAGTAGATGAAAATGTTGGCGATACTTGTGGACTTGGAACACTTTGAGAACTTGTACTATCTGGAGAACTTATTGGCATATTTACCAAAGTTTGTGTAATACAAGAATCATTGGAGATCGATGGAGGATCTGTTATTTCTGTTATCTGAACAGTACTTTCTTGAGGTAATACTGTGGCATTTGGTAATGTCGCTGTCGTTCTAGTGTATTGAGTCTGCACAATCATATCATTAGACGTTAATACTGTTTGATGAACAGTTTCCACGGTAGCACGAGTGTGTAATTGTGGTGTAATAATTGCTTGAGCAATTGGTTCTATTTGGATTCCAGGATGGGGTGATGGTACAGAGGCTTCTATAGGCGATGTAGCTTGTATTTCAGTATATTCCGATGAAAGTGTATGTCCTTCTGATGGAGAAAGAGTTATAAATTGTGGAGATACTGATCCAATATTTGGAGAAAATCTAGAATCTGGAGATGCTAACTTATTATCCATAATTTCAGAATCACTATCGCTTGTAATCATAATATCACAGTTAATTAGATGTCTATTATAACTATCTTGTGTTCTATATGTGCAACGACATCTTTCACAAGTTACAGGTTTTTCAGTGTGATCGATCGGAGGATCATAATGTGGAATGACATTGGTTATTTCATTCTCGGCATGTTTAGGAGATGTACATTCGTCGTCGCTAGAAACATCATCTGCTCCATCTAATTGTGGAATTTGTAAATTTAATTTGAGATCTTTTCCTTTGAAAAAATTCGATTTATGCTGCATCGATTTTGAAATATGAGAGAAATTATCTTTGTCATTTTCTTTTCGCGTATCATTGTGGGATAAATGTGACCTGAGAAGACCGAAAATCCTTCGTGAATGCTGTACATTTGAAGGGTGTATAAATAAATTTAAATCTTTTTCCTTAGATAAGATCCATTCGTTATCATCACATGAAGATTCATCGTTAATACCATCTAATTGAGGAATGGATAAGTGTTCAGATCTTTCCAAAGATGTTTTTTCCTCTATATTATATTCAGGAGAACTACATTCGCTAGCGCTACTTGGATCAGCAGAACCATCCACTTGTAATATACGAGGCTGTTGTCTTGTGTGCCAAAAGAGTCTTTTATGTTCTTTACCATCGTCTCTTGAAGGCAATACGTGACGATTAATGCCATTTGAATCCTCAATACAATATTTTATTTCACGTACTGAATCAGATATAATATTAGGAGTATTAGCTCTACCAACAGTAACCATTATACTTTCAGGAATTCGTAATTCATGAATCATAGACGTATGTTCATTTTGAGCATCAAGTACCATTACACTTGTTTCAGTAGATTTTCCTGCTGTGTTTCTAGGTAATTTTCTTCTTTTTATACTAGGACCATAAGTATTATCCAACTTGCAACTCCAAGTAAGACTGCAAGATCTCTGATGATGTCTTGGGCCTCCTACTATTAGTGAATTATTTGATATTACTTCTGATTTTGAACGTTTTAATTCTCTACCACCACGCTTTTGACTTTTAGAATTGAATAAATCATCCATAAAATCTTGAACAGAAGTCTTTGTTTCTAAATGTACCCACAGATCATTATGTGCTCCTAATTCTAATAAGGAGGGATCCATTTTTGAGATTTTACTTTCTACTGGCTTAGATGATTCCGCTACTTCGGAAGATAACATATCATCTTTAAATAAATCGTTCGTGAAAGTACCGTCATTTTTCAGATCCATAGTTAAAAAGTCCTCAATTGTCATTTTCGGAAAAATATCTTGCATGGAAATTCCATCCAATAAATCATGGGGTAAATCCTCAAAAATAGCTTCTTCCAATTCGGGAGGTAACAAATCTGTATTATTTTGCTCAGCTAAATTTTCATCAACTTCTTTACTACATACAGTATCCAATAATGCATCCAAAGTTTGTTTTACAACTAAATATTCAACTTTATGTTTATCTGTTGACAGATCTTCCTTCCTTTGCTCTTTGGAATGATCAATGGTAATGTTATTTTCTAAATTAGCCGATACTTCTGGCACGAATACTTGCACGTACGTTCTAATATAATATCTTACAATTTTAAATGGATTTACAGTGGACCAGTATAGCCGTGAACACTTATAATCGCAAGGTATTATTTTTTCAACTGTATCAGAAAATTCTGGTACTATCGTACCTAAGCAATCAATTATTAACGAGCCGATCATCACTTTGACTTTATTTGGTTCTACATATTTTTTCTTCTTACGATCAAGTTCCACATATACTGGCCTCTTCAAACTAAAATCAGCTTCATTATGTAGCGGTTTATGCGTCGAGTTGTTTAAATGCAAAAAGCAAAATACTGTTTTGTCATCATTAAAAGCAAGACCAATGTTTCTTGCACAGGGATAATGGAAAGTGTTGTTACAATTTTTTGCACAGCATCCTATGCTCGCTCCTTTTTTACCACATTCACTGCAACGGATCAAACGTCCTCTTGAAATAGCACTGTGAACGTTCTGCAGGGAACCATCAATTTCTTCAAATACTTCGTTCGACCATAATGCACAATTTGCATGGACCCATTCATTTTGGCCACAATATAGAAGTCTACCTTCCTTCGTTTCTTGACCATCACCTAATCCTTTACACAAACAGCATGACCTGCTATCTTCTTGATTAGCGTTATATAAATTCAATGGTTTTGCTGCTACACCTTTGGAACCTTTTATTATTTCTTCTTTGTTCGTGTCTACAATAGAATCGTCGGACTTCGGTATCGACGAATCATTATTTTCATCAGCATTTATAGTTGAAGTGGGTGCACCACCAGTCTTATGGTCAGTTTTAGAATATTTCGGTACAAACCATGGAAATACTTCTTGTAAAGTTTCGTGATATGCATCCATCAAATCTTTAATATCAGTACGATTAATTACGTGCTCCATATCTGCATGAAATTGGATCAATGATTTATATTCGTTATTATTAACTTTTTGTTTAACAGTCATTAGCGTGGGCGATGGTCTCATAATAATTTGTTGTTCCGCACAATGACAGTCTGAAACTTCACCTAATTTCTCGTTAGTGGATTCCTGATTACGAATTGCATCTTTTTTATCAACCTCCAGTGTATCTTTAGGGATACAATTTTTTACCCTCACAGTACATTCTTTCAAGTGAAACTTTTGTCGAAGACGACGTAAGCCTTTTCTCGTTGATCCTTCCGTTGATTGTTCCTCCAATTCAGATTTGTTTGATAAGTCAGATTTCAAACTGGAGACCGAATTATGTTCTCCGTTTCCAGTTAAATCATCAGATTCATCCGACGTGGTAATATCTTTACTGTTTATGCCATTTACTTCAGTTTTCTCTTCGGGAAGATCTATTTTCTTTGCAGTTGAAATTGACTTACAGAAACATTCTTTTTTAGGACTCCACTTCAACGCAGCACAAGCTTTTCGATTCTTACTCAAAGATTTAATTACACCAATGAGTCCAGCTTTAAGTTCTGCTTCAACAGCATTTCTCCAAACAGAATTTGGATTGTCAGAACATTGTTGACAGGTAAATTCGATGGAATCTGGAAGATAACTAAGAATCTGATATTTTTCATCCGAGAGACCTTCGCAACGAGCGTGAACCCAGCAAGAACATTCACTACACTCCATCATCTGGAAATATATTTATAATTATATATAATTTAACTAGCGAACAAAGCACGATAAATTATTTTTTCTAATACTTACTTTAGTATCAAAATCATTTTCATTGTAACATTTTTGACATAATGGACAATAGTTTCCTTGTTGTCTCAATTTAAAGCACATAGAACATAAAGGTAAATTGCCTACGTGAACGTTTACACCCTCGCTACCACAACTTTTACACTTGATGCAACTTTGACACACATAAGGTCTATCTGGACTATAAAGTCTAGAACTGATGCCAGATTTTAAAAGACATGTGTGATGAAATGACTGACGACAACGAATACAAGATAATTTTGGACCAAATCTTAAATGGCAGGATTGACATATCGTACACCTTGGACAGCACCAATTTGGTTGTGAACAAATATTCCATTCACTGGGTTCCAAACAAAAAGCGTGGTATGGTTCGCAACAACATTGACAGTAAATCAGCTGGAAAAAATTAATACATAAAAAACATTGCAATATATTACACATTAAATAACACATATCGCTTGAATTTTTCATACATACCGCTTCTTTCCCAGCACTCCCGCAAAGGAAACAAATAGCAGGAACGTGAAATAATTCTGAACCAATGAGAGCAAAGCCTTTTGCCCCAACTTCTGTAGGATCATATTGCTCCCAGAAGTCTATAGATACTGTGTGTGATGTGTCAAGATTAGTTTTTGAAATCTGTAAATTAAAATATTTTATTTTAATACATGTATTTTAATAATTGTAGCTATAATTTTAATAATTGTAAAGTTTTTTAAATAGTAAACTTAAGAATCTAGACTTAATATCTATTTACCATTGAAAGATTAGACATGGGCATATTTTGCTGTGATTTTCCCTTTTTCGAATAGGATTGTTGTACAGTATTAACATTTGTATTATGATTATTCTCATCGCTATCCTTGCAGATTTCTTTTTCTTTTGAATTATCATTTTTCTTATCAACCACATTAGTTTGTTTCGTAACTGCCTTTGGATTATGGCTATTATTTTCAGATTCCTCTTTACTATCCAAAGAAGGAAAAGTTGCTATTGGTTGTCCAAGAGCCACGCTTGCACTTCGACAAACATGCTTTACTCTTGGTCCTTTCAATTCGAGTTTCTGCCTAAGAGGTTGTGGACGGTGATTTATCTGTGGCGAAGGAAGTATAGGGTTTTTGATTTTCTTCCGTACTTTAATTCGATTGTGCTTTCTTCTTTTTTTATTTGGCGATGTACTCATTATAGCATCAACTGCAATTAATAAGTTTATAAGTGAATTTGAAGTTTCATAATATAGATTTAAAGAACGTAATTAATTATTTGAAACATTAAAAAATTCATATCCTTACATTTCTCAAGTTTTGTATAAAGAAAACCACCTGTACCCTGATAAGCAGTTTTTTGGCCTAATTCGATATTCTTCCAACTCATCGCAGACTTGAATAAGTTCTTTTCCAGACTATCTTCCGCTGGCCAGCTTATTTTGGATGGTGGCGATTTTTGACCTTGACAATCACTTTCATCTTGACCTAATAATGGTGATGTACTTAAGGGATCTCGCATCATAGGTGGTAACATGGAATTCAAACCAGATCTCAACGTAGCAGGTATATTATAACACTTGAGACACATTTTTAACCAACAAGCTGGACATCTAGCCTTATAAACACAGCGCATGAGATTCCATTGATGACTTCTAACAACAGGTGGTACAAGACATAATCCATCGCCTTTGTGACACTGGAGGAAAGGAAGAGGACTATTTGTCGATTTAGCACAAGCTTGTCGTTTAATCATTTTACTAATAAATTTACGACAAGATTCACAACTGTGTATTCCAAATTTCCGTGCTTGTTTGACAAATCTATAAAAGCGTACTGCACCACAAACACCACATTTTATAGTTCCTGTCAACCCTGTAGATAAAAAAACAGACAATACATAAAAGTGTATATATACCTTATTAATAATGTAATAATAATCTTTAAATACCTAGGTTTGTGCTTCCATTGGAATTAGTATTAGTACTTGTTACAGAAAATGGTCCTTCTGTTCCACCCACACATTTATTATCTAATTTTAATCTTGCTTTTCTTAAAATAACCTTTCCTCCATTCAATTTTATTCCCGACCATTCAGATTGTTCATCTTCTGTGTGATTACTGTGATCACTTCCACTTTCAGATAAAGTACTTTCTGTATCAAAGTTATCTGAATTACTCTCAACTGTTTTGTCATCTTTGTTTAGACAACATTGTTCTTCTGTACTATTATTTTCTGTTAATTTTGTATTATCTTGTGCATTATTTGGACTATTTGTATCGTGGAATACTTCACACTGAGTTCCTGATCTTGTTTGAACTCTGGAAGACTCATAATTTGGAACATTGATATCAGGAAGAACTTTTGTAGGAACAGATGTCTGTTTATTGTTTCTGGAAATGGTTGACTTAGGGCTCTGTACAGTTCCACTTGTATTCTCTGAGCTATCTTGCTTAACATCCGATTCATTAGATAAGTTATTTGTTAGTTTTATCTTAGAGGATGTGTTATTGTTTTTCTTCGCTTCTTTTACTATGGATTTAGATACTTGTATATCTTGCCTTGAATCTGAGAACTTTGTAGAATTTTTCGCTGGTTGACTTGTAATTTGGTTATTTGAAGTTGTACGCTGAACTATTCTTTTACTCTTATTTTTTATCTCCTCAACTTTTAATTTTGTATGTAATAAATTAACAGTTTCCTCTTTTGACTTTGATTCTTGATTGTTCAATTTGTTTACAGCAAATCTAGCTTTTTTAACATGTACATTAATATCATTTTCATTATGCTCTGTACCAGAAATATCTTCTAATTCTTCTATGAATCGTTTATTAGGTTTTATAACTCTTGACGAATGTGCACTGCGTATAGGTAATATAAATTTTCTTACAGTATTGGATTTATCACCAGACTGTACTATAGCATTACGTACATTGCTGCTATTAGATTTTGCTCTTTGTAACAATCTCTTAGCAGTACTATTGCGCAGTTGTCTAGTACGTTGGTGTTGATCTAGAATAGCATTCACTGACTTCAATACTGGAGTTTTCATAAAATTTGAAAATTTGATATTATTACAATTTCTTCTGGTTTTGGGTCTATTAATTTTTGAACTCCTTTTACAATCCGACGTAGTTAGATCTTTTTTAACATTTTCATTTGATTCAGAATTAGTATCGTACAATTTTTCTATATTATTTTCCATATCCATGGAAGAATTTTTGACATTCGTAATATCTTTATTAGAGCTAGATTGTAAAACATGATTTTTAACCTTAACGGAAGGAGCTTTATTATTTGTAGTTTCGGTACCATGTTGCTGTGTTTTTATGTAAGACACAGAAAGATTAGCCTCTTTAGTGCTAAAACCATGGAATGGCGGATGTTCCTGCAAAAACAATTATACTTTCAACGAAAAAGTAAAATATAATATTCAGTCGTACAAGAAATTAACAAAGTCATCGACTGTACATACAACAAAATACTACATTAAGATAAATTATGTATTTTGACATTGAGTAAATATATTATATAAAAAGAAAGATTATTTTGAAATTATAACATAACATAGATAAAATTTTGGGAGTTACTTTAAAGGTGCAACACAATTTGTGATCTGTATGGATGAAGAATCTTTTACAGAGTCATTGACACTTTCTACCATAGCAATATATCAGTGAACGCGACAAACACTCTACCATTTCGAGGCCGTAACTCCTTTCTAAAACATTAACCTTCATTACACAGTCGAATCTTGGCATTTTTCCGACGATCAAATAAACGCCGTATGCGTTTCATAGGACGCTCACGATGCGAACGCGATGGTAAGTGTCAAATACGATAAATTCTATGATCGGTAACGATAATACGAGGTTCACAATATATCGTGAACAAGTTCGAACTGTAAATTTACCTTCTCGTTGTCACCAAATGTTTCGTTGAACAGGGAAAGTCCGTAGTAGATGTTCTCGGCGACGGTTACCGAATCGTTTTGGACAGTCTCGGGCTGACCGAGAACTTTTATCCGTTTCCTGGTCACCGTTTTCGGCGGCTTCCCCGGAAACTTGGACCTTCCCATGTTCACACTTTTCAACGATCAACCTCAACCTCACAACGAAATTCTGTTTCCATTTTACGTGATTTTGCCCAGCCGAGGTGCCTCAACCGAACACCAACGAATATTTAACACACACGAAACTTGCAACCTTCGTCTATCATCGGTTACATTCGGACGAATTCGTCAATGACCGCGAAATACGCGCGTACTGTCAAACCAAAACTTACTAATACTAAGATGAAATATGCCCTGTTTAACGTCCTCTGTGAACTGTCAAATCATGAACGGAGAAACAACCTGAAAGAACGAAAACTTTCTAGAATTTACAATTCATTTGATATCGATCAACGCTTATCGTTGAATTTATTCATTGTTCAACGTTTACGTGATTGTTGTTAGTAATCAACTTTAAGAATTTCGTATCAACGTTACTACAAAGAACCCTAGATGATATTGGAAAGAGAGAGAGTACGACGCCTCATTGTAGGGTGAACTCTCATATAATCCACTGTCAGCGCCGCCTACCGTAAACGCGAAGTATCAACGACGTTCAAGCACTCTACGTAATTAATTCAAAAAGCAAAAAATGTTGAACGTATTCATATGAAATAATCGTGAAAGAAGTTGACGAATGTTTAATATTCAACAAAATAATATTTTTCTTCGGCATAACCATAGATTAAATACTGTTTAAACCATCATGTATGTATATATATATTCATACATACATACATACACACATACATACAGCATACATCATACATACATACATGCACACATACATATATATCCTATCCATTAATAAATTGAACAAAAACAAAAATGTATTTACACTTCCTAAGGTTATTCATATTTTTTCATGATGGTGTTAATCATCGATATATCGAATATTAAGTAAAATAATATCGAATTGATAGTTTTCGAATGATCGAATGATCGAATTTCAAGAATTTTGCGAAAATATTTATTATGAAAAGAAAAATAAAAAGAAAAAAAAATTGGCCCTAGAAAGGATGATCATTCGGTTAGTTGAACGATGACAAAAACGTTTATCTGTCTCGATCATTTCACTTGAAACGGTTGGCCGGGTTTGGTATCGATCGTATTCGTTGAAATTGGTCAGCTAGTCGGCTAGAAGGATGTAATAGAGTTAGAAGATCTATCCTTACATTTTCGTTCTTTTGCATTGCATGCTCTCCTTGTACCGGTGCATTGACTCGCGTTTTTTAATAGTATAGATCAGAGCGTGCGATCCTAGAAGAATAATAAGACGCATGGGACTCGAACGGCTGCACCGTTCGACGTACATAAGAAAGAGAGAGAGAGAGAGAGAGAGGGAGGGAGAGAGGCAGAGAGGGGGTAGGGAAAAAGAGAGTAAGAGAGGAGACGCGCCAAGATCACGAACACTTTTACGGATTAATAACTTCTCTTACATATCATGTCCATGCGTACGCTAGATATACGTGTATTAGAAAAAGCGTGAGAGAAAAGAGAGAGAGAGAGAAATAGAGAGAGAGGAGGGGAGGAGAGGAAGATAAATAGATAGAAATCTAACGAAAAAAAAATAGCCACTTGTTCTTTATATTTGCTGAGTATCTCTATTATCCATATCTTGTCTGGATATAAGAAAAAAGAATCATTCTTTTATAACGTCTCTTCGTACCTTCTACTCTCGTTAGTTTACGAAAGAATTTAATATACCTCGGTCTAACCGAGAATAAGAAAGAGAAATGGAGAGAGGCGGGAAGAGAGGGGAAGAGAGAGAAAGAAAGGTGGAGAGAGGGAGGGGAAGAGAGAGAGAGAGAAAGAGACAGACAAACAGAGAGACAGAGAGAGAGAGAGGGACAGACAGAGAGACTAATAGAGGAAGGACGAAGGGAAGAAAATGGAGACGTTTTTGAGGCGTGTGCTGGACCAATAAACGCACTTATCTGCGACCATTCGAGCTAATTTTTTGCCACGCGATAAATATTATACACGATATACACACACATACACACATACAGCTATCTTTAATGGACGGTCTTGTTGATGATTCCTCTTGCTATTAAAGTACAAGAGCTCGTATGTGAAGTACATATATCTACTATAATCCTGTAGAAACGTCGTCCGTTAAGAATACATATATATATATATATATATATATATATATATATATAAATATATGTACACGTACGTACGTATATACGTATGTATATGCAATATATGCGTACTAGTTTAAAAGTCGTGTTTCAAAGAAATCGCTTGTTGCATATTCTCTTTTATCTCGATATCAGCTTTGTACCTCCAACAAGAGAAAGTAGATACCGGGTAACAATGCTCGGGAAAAGTGGGAGTGAAAACGTTGGAAGATTAAAGCACCTTTTTTCTTTTTCTTTTTTTCTTTTTTTTTTCATCTTCTCCTTCTAATTACTTTATTACGATTTGTACCTTAGCTCGTAATAATAAACGGCGGACTTTTTTTGCTTCATAATTCAAGGGCAAATAATCTCGAGCGAAGTAATTATCGGGCCTTTTTATAGCTTCAACATGGGCACACATACGCGCGCGTGCACACATGCACGCATAACACGTATGTATACGAAACATGTATATGAATACACCATGTTTAGAAGCGTTGTATAAGACACATAGATTATGCTTATAACATTTCAGCATCCTTGACATCGTCATTCTTCTTGATTTCGGTTTAGGGTGAGTATTCTTATCGATTTCTTCGGTCCTTCCCTCTTTCCCTTTCAACGATTGTTCCAGCCCTTGTTCACCGTGTCGCACATCGATGCGTGCAACTCAGAAAGGCAGTCTCTCCTCCGTTGGTATGCCAGGCACGATAATTAGGAGGAAGCTAAAAGAAGACGCATTCGACGAAGTAACGAACCCAACCCTCCCTATGCCCATCGAGCTTCGAATACCCGAACTCGTACGTTTAGATGAAATCCTCTTTCTTCTTTTCTTTCTTTTTCTTCCTTCTTCTTCCGCTTTGCTCTCTCTCTCTCTCTCTCTCCCACTCTCAAGCATTCAAGAGAAAGAATACAATAGTGATTCTTCTCACGTCACAGCGGACGGAAGGACAATATTTCTCATCATCGCGTTTACATCTAAGCCCCGTATCAGAGGCTGCTGATCTCTCTTCGCGACGAAAAAAACAGAAAGTCGTGAGATCGGCGGAAATGTTTCTCTCTCTTTCTCTCTCTCTTTCTGTTTTTTTCTTTTTTTGCGAGAAGATCAAAGAGGAAAAAAGAAAACAATAGAGACAGAAAGAAAGAAATGATGGAAAAAGAATAAAAAAGAAAAAAGGAAAATGACTCCTATCGGATCGTCCACGTTCCGTTCATTCATCTAACAATAAGCTTTCCAAAATCAAGAGTAGGAAATCTCAGGAATCGCTCTCAGCTCTCCTAACCTTTATCGCATTTTCTTCTTCTTCCTCGTTCTCCTTTTCCTCCTCCTCTTCCTCGCTACGTTCACGCCTGTTTGAACAGTGTTCCCGTATTCTTGGCATTTCTCTCTCAGGAGAGAACCCGTTATCGGTGGGACGAGGAGTGTGTAAATATCGCATAATACGGAAAGATCTGTGAGAGAGCAGTGATAAGAGCTCAACTTTGTGAGCGTGAGAGAGAGAGAGAGAGAGAGAGGGAGAGAGAAAGAGAGAGAGTAAGGGAGAGAGAGAGGGAGAGGGAAGGTATGAGTTTCGAATCCAAAGAAATTTCTCTTTTTCTTTTTTCGTCTTTCTCAAACGATTAATTCTAACGAAATTGTAATGAAATGACGATCGTTTAAGAATCTCGCAAATCAGTCATTTTTTAGGGGTATGTAATATGCTGCACAACGCGGTAACTGTATGTTACCGTTAAGCATAGCGCCACTCAAAAATCGCGGGGTGAGTCATTTCTTTAAGCTGGTTATGGGCGGCACTCTTTCTCTCTTTTTCTCTCGTCGAGTCCTCATCAAAAGGCAGGCAGGCAGGCAAGCAAACCAACCAACCAACCACCCACCCACTCACCCATTCCTGTCTCCGCCCAATGAGGCCGGTCGATCGTACGTACGTACCGTACCGTACTACTACGCTCGTTGGCTCTCATGTACGCAATGAGAAAGTAAAAGAAAACGACAGAGAAAAGAGAGAGAGAGAGAGAGAGAGAGAGAAAGAAAAGGGAGCTACCTAGCTGTACTAGAAAAGAGACTCGAATATAACGTTAACAGGCTCGAACTCGTCGTTCACATAATATCGCCATATACCTATTATATACTACATAGAGACTCTGATGAAACTCGGGCCACGGAAAATGTTTCGAGTTTCCTTCTCGAAGCGCGAGTACTTCGAGACTCGTTTCTCTTGCTCTGCTTCGCGAGCGAGGACAGTGCGCGATGGAAGGTTGGATCCCGCTACCACCGTGCGCGTGCACCGAACGAATAAGAGAGAGAAGGGGGAGGGTAAGAGGGGGAACAGAGAGCGGATCGGACGGCGGCGAACGGAGGGAGAGACACGCCCTGCTGCAGGTCGATAACGGAACGAACGCATCCTCTCTCATGGTAGTTTCTCTCTCTCTCTTTCTCTCTCTTTTTCTCTCTCCTTCGCTTCGCTAGCAGTTCTCTTCTTGCTCTCCTACCTCCTTTTCTTCCTTCCTCACTCTAGCTTCTACCCTTCTTTACCTCCTTCTTCACCTCTTTCTCTCACCGCAGTCTCTCTTTCGACCTTCTCATTTTATCCCGCATAGTCACGTACCACACCCGCTATTCTATCGGTGCCGACTGTGAGCGGATTTTCCATACCTACTTTATTGTTGAATGTATGTACATATGTATGTATGTATTATACGAGAGAGAAAGAAAACGAGAGAGAGAGAGAGAAAGAGGTATAGAGAGAGAGAGAGAGAAAGAGAGAGGGAAGAAAAGAAAGAAGCCACCGAGCTTCGTCAGTCTTTCTTTCTCTCTCACACTCAAGCTTTCTTTTTCCCATCCCTCTCCTGTCTAGAGAGAATACAACGTGCTGCCGTGGATCGCATTATCACGCGCATCTAACCTCCGAGAAGGCTACGCCTGTCGGTATAGCGTGCCAACGAACCGAACGCGAGCGTTTCCGAGCGAAACCGAAGCGTAGATACGACGGTAGCGCGTGCAAACGGGCTCTGCGTCCGTATGCCCCCACTCTGCCACCCCAAACAGGGGGCCTCACTCATCCTCTCTCTCTCTTTCTCTCTCTCTCTCTCTCTCTCTCTCTCTCTCTTTCTCTCTCTCTTTGCACGTGCATGCTGCGTATATGCGGCCCTCTGCGCGCGTGACACGCACTTCGCTACAGAGATACGGATCGAAGGACGGTAGTCGAGGAAGCGGAACGACCGACTGTCCCTTTCTCTCTCTTTCTCTCTTTTTGTACTCTCTTTCTTTCTTCTCTCTTTTCATGTTGCAACGTTCGAACCAACGAAGCAAAGGACTCGTCATGGGGTACGTCGCTCCGGGGTGCAATCCTCGTTTTCGATGTGTCCTCAAACCTCCCTGTTGAGGCCAAGGGATCTCTCACTCGTTCATTTTCTCGTTCATTTTCTCGTTCCTCTTTGCTTTACTCCTAGTAGTCACGTCACTCTCATATCGGTAACGGATATCGGTAACTGAACATTCTTATTGTGAAAATCGTTATCGATATGCTTTTGGTATTGTTCTATGATGGCTGTCATTCTTTTTACAGAATATTTTAGAATAGTTACGATATACTGATAGCATCGACGATGATTTTTCCAAAGTAGAAAGTTCGCATCGTTCCTCGAATTTTTGTTCTCTCCGAATATCGAACACATATACATGTATTATGGATATCTGCAAATAATAATAATTATAATTACAGTTCCTGTAATATTCGATTAATGCTATTATAATATTATATATACAATGTTCGAGCATTAAATTCTCGAACAATTTTAATCACAGACCGTGCAACTTTTACTGACGTGTAAACGAAAATGGAATATGGTCGAATATGCACGAAAGTCAATGATCGTTTTTGTGTGTTCTCTTCTTCTCCTTCCCTACTTCCATTATTTCTTTCTTTCATAGCACACGTACACTATGGTTTATTTCCTTTCGTGTCTTCTCATTCGCGCAACGAATCTTCGATAATACTTCGGTAAAAGGAGAAACAAAAAATAAGAGGTATATATATATATATATATATATATATATATAAGTATGTAAATATATGTATATATATATTTACATACTTATATATTTAGTATCTCTCTCTTTATAAATATATATATATATAGAGAGAGAGAGAGAGAAAGGGAGGAAGAGAGAAACAGAGAGCTAAAAGGGAGAAAGAAAAAGGAAGAGTGGAAAAAGGAACGAAGGTAGCACATGCTTTCTGCTTTTTCTGAATGCTGCGAGGCAGCCGGAATATTCCGATTGGAAACGCTCGCGAGAGACGTTATTGTTCGGACCATCCAGTCACGATTCATGCCAATCGTTGCGCTTGGAATCGCTATGACGTTCAGCGGGAATATGAGACGAAAAAGCAGCCAGTGCGACGGTTAATATCATTGTTTTCTTTCCCTTTTTTCTCTAGGAATCATATTTTCCATTTTGAATTTTCGTCTAGAAACGTTCTTTCTTTGGATCAATCAATGAGCAAAAGATCAGACGTGATAATGTTTTTCAGGCACATCATTTATTTTTAGAAGCTTAAATCTACGGTCTATTCTTTTTTTTTTATAAATTATTTTTGAAAAATCAAGATTTCGAGAAATAGTTTAAATGTAATTTATTAAATGTAGTGTATTACTGTAATTATTATATAATTTTGTAAGTATTGTCGCAATATTTGCAATCGATAGAATTCAAGAATATTCCATTTTTAAAAGAATTTTAAAGAAATTATTAATTAAAAAGCTTTAAATTTCTCCGAGGAGTCAGTTAAAAGCATATAAATTTTGAAGTAAATATAAAGCTGAACGATGTTTTAATTTGTAAATTTTCGATTTCGGATGATCGCGTTCGAATCACTACACATTACGAGGAGAATTATGGGATTGGAGTGGTCGATAAACGACGTCGGCCTAACTTCGGTCGAACGCGTTGCAAGGGAGCAGACCTATGTACTATGTATGTACATAGTACGTGCGGTATGATAGTATATAAGGAAGAAAGAGAAGGAGGAGGAGGAGGAGGAAGAGGAGGAGGAAGAAGAAGAGAAGGAGGAAGAGGAGTAGAAAGAAGAGAAGGAGGAGGAAAAATAAGAAGAAGAAAACGAAGAAGAATCGAAAAAAGTGGTGGTCGTCGTCGAGACGTAGCAGCGCTTGGCTTCTAGTCGAAGTAGAAGCCGATGGCGTCAGTCGGTCTGGCTCGACACATTCGCGAGGGTTTGTCATAGGGTAAGGGAAAGAGGAGGCAAGGTGGAAGGAAGCGTGTGTGGGGTTCGTGGCGAGCTTGGAAAAGAGTCGAGTACAAAGGGAGGAGGTTAGGTAAAGTCCGTCGACGACGACGACGACGACGACGACGACGACGACGACGACGACGACGACGTAAATATGCGACAAGTTAGCGTCCGCGTATATAAATCTAGCCAGTGCTCACGGTGACAGGTCACGCAGTGGAGCTTTCTGCTTTAGCTCGCGGTATTCCGTCCCACTTACCCACCTCGTCTACTCGCCTCGTCTACCGACCCACCTCATCTACCTGCATGAATGTATACATAGATACAATGAGAGAACTATGCGCCCACCGGCAACCCTACGCGCAACCACCTTCGTCAGGGTAATGCGACGACGTTCTGACTCTGTATGTCGGATTGCGTCGATAGTTAACCGGAGAGCAGATTCTACAAGGGATCCTGGAGAGGAAATGCGAAGCAATGTATTCCAGTGTTCTAGGCTTTGCGCGCTCGTTCGGTGCTAATATACGTATACAAGTACATAGGGTGTACTTCGGCATATGGAATCTACTGCATCTCTGTTATGGACATACGAAAACAATGAAAAGGCTTCTATATAAATATATACCTTATTTGACCTTGTTTCAAAGTTACATTCGTATATTTGTGTTCCAGTAGTTCTTATCATAAACTCATTGCGGGCTAATAGAATTGGTTGAAATATGGAACGAGGTTGCCAAAGATGGTTTGGAATGTTGGAAAAGATAAAAAACTTTATTCAACGATGATTAAGAGTTTGCAACCAAATGATAAATAATTGAGTTTCAAGAGTTTCCCGTAAAGATAAAAAACTACGTATAAAAAGCAAATCCTAAAAATAAATATATTTAGAAAGAAGTAAATGAATTTTGTTCCCGTTTTTGTTTCTTCGGTTCAATCTTGGAAATTCGTCCCACGTGTTAAGGTACACCCTTTATAAATTAGCATCATCGATATTAGGATATCTCCTTTCTTCGCGGTGTGTCGCCGACGTTTCGACATAAAGCTATCCTCGCGTGACCAATGCGTCCACAACACCCTCCGAAAGAGCTCTCGAGTGTTCGCATATGTAAACAGGAAAGTTAAAACCGTGGCGAAGCTTCTCTTTCCAATGACTACCGACAAAGTAGGGTCACCGGAAAGGATATAGCGACTGGCGTGTAATCAATATCGCGGGGTACCTTGTCCTTTAAACGCGATTAGGGAGAATATACCGCTGAAGGAGACTTGGCTAAAGGAAAAACGCAATGTCCGTTTGGTGGCTCGTTCTCGAGGGACGTTCGACAATGGCAAAGGGACGTTAAAGATGAACGGGTAATATGATCGCGTGTCGACGAGATAAAGGAAGAGAGGGAAAGGATTTTTATTGTCCTGGCTTCTATGTTGGTGATCGTTTTCTGTGATATCGAAGTATAGTGAGATACAGCGTTCTGAAAACCCTTGTTTCACCGATATAAATTAACAAATTTATCTAGAACATTCAACTACAGTGTCCAAAATGGAACATTTAATATCCAATGTAGTGAATATCTTGAAGAAAATTTTATTAAATTTTTCATGAAATTAGGAATTATTATGAGAAATTTTTTATAAGTTATTTAGTTCAAATACAATGCTGAAATTAAAAATTTTAAATGTTCAATTTTATATCATTTAATAATGTAATCTCAATTAATTTTTAACAAAAATGCATCAAGATACAAAATAAATATAAATTTATATTTATTAAATATTTTAGTATAACAAAAATATAATGTATTATATTTCCTCGTAAATGTTTTTTAACTGGGTTTTATCCGAAAAAAATAAGACATCTTTCAGAGCATTTTGGTAGGGTGCGTAAAATCGACCGGAAAAGAAGAAGGAACGCAATAAGTAGGAGGCGTGAGAGAGGAGAGGGTCGTTGAGAGGTCACGCAGTGCTACCGACAGTGATGGCAGCGGTGGCAGCTTTCGCGAAATTACTCAACTCCCTGGTATACGTTTAACTCGGCGGCTGTTACGAGAGCAAAAGCAGAATGCAAAAAGGAAACTCTGGAAGGTATACTATGCGCGCGTGCGTGGACGTATATATGCGTGTGTGTGGTGGTAGGACGGTGGTGAGAGGAAAAACGACGTGATATGCATGCGTATATATATAGGAGAAATGGCAGATGGCGCGAGCAGACTAGTTGCGTTAACCCCTACACTTTTCTTCCACCTCACTGTTCCTCTTTCTCCCTCCCCCTTTCTCTTTCTCTCTTTCATTCTCCCTCATAAATATGGCAATCGTCACGCGACTCGCAAAAACTGGCAAATGATATCGTCGTTTCTGAACCAACGGACCTGGTCTATTGATAAAGGGAATAATTCGAGAACTCTTCTAGGTAACGCGCGAAAACTTATTGTCCTCGTTTGAACGATAAAACGGTTCGCGTGATCTACCATGCTAGATTATATGTACACAGTATGAGATATCTTTCATTTGCTTTTTACCTCGTACAATACATACGTATGTACGTACGTACTCATATTTGAAATGAGCGTTTTTTGGCTTCATTCGTGTGTTCACGTGAAAAAATCGTAAAGCATAGGAAATGATTTACAAGGTAGAAAAAGAACTGGTCAACAGTCGTCGTGTGAACGTGGCACGTGCTGAATTTTAAGTATACCAAAGGTGTTGTCATTCCTATGTGAACTCAGTATGTTCTACTATACCTTTGTATAACATTCGCATTTCAAAGTTAGTCGATGTTAACGAGCCAATGTCCGAATCTCCTTCTTCTGTCCAGGTGTGTACCGCCTGCTGCTACATAGAATCGATGATAGGTGGAGCGTGGAATGGGGCTCTGCAGCTTGGTAAAACAATAGGTATGTACTACCTGCTCTCTACCTCTACCCCACGTTTAATTTCTCTACTCTTTTCTTTCATTCTTGTAAATCTAAAGCTATTATATCCGCATTAAAAGCTCCTCGTACTACATAGCTTTATATATGTACATATACTCATAGGGACAATGATACGTATAACAATAAGTATTGGGGCAAGTATTGGGGACGTCGACTTTAGAAAATTTTAAATGCTCATTAATTGAAATTATATAATATATATATACGTATGTATACGTTGAAAAATGTTTGATAATATGATCGATCATATAATTTTGTATAAATGATTATAATGAATATACTTGGAATAATAAAAATGTGTTATTATCGCGAAATATTTGAGTTCGATCAATGTAATAATTTAAATAATAATTTAAATAATAGCTTTATACGATATTTTTAGCGAGCCTCAATGTTTTATGAACTTTAACTGAGGAAATTGTACTCCAAGTAAGAAAATCGTAAGTATAACAGTAGGTATCATTTTTAAACGTAGATAAAAACAAAATGTTCTCTTTTTCTTTTTGTTAGGAAAATCGTAAATATATGCAGTTAAAAGAAAAAGTAAGCTTTTATAACTCGAGGTTACTATTTTTCTATCAAATTTTTAATCACTATTATACTAGTGATCGATTGAGAGATAACGAATAATTAGTTTACGATAGAATTTGTTCTATCGATGGAATAATTACATACACGAGATATATTAACGGATTAGATTAATGAAAAATACGTAAATAAATCAAATAATGCAAATAAATACATATAAATTACAAAGTAAATATAAACGATTAGGTTGATCGAAAAATTGATTTTCAATGAAAATTCGGATTATATATCAATATTATATCATATTGTAAACATACGTTTTACGTATTTTACATGTGTTTACACACGTTGATCCTGTACTCTCAATGTTTATTTGTTATTTATAGCTATTCGATAAGAAAATTATTCAATAAATGATGATTATTTTATAAACCTCAGTATAAATAATCAAATTCGAGATTATTTAGAGAACTTGATTAATCCAATGACTATTGATATTTTCATTTGACAACAAGAGTCTCCAGTTTATGAGAAGGTAAGAAAAATGAAATCACATTTTTTATTCGAACAAATCGAAAAAAAATTAAATAAAATCAAATTCATGAAATTTGATTTATTTGATATGTTTTATTCGATTTGTTGGTTTATTTACATACCGGCATAATGGTCGATTCCATTCGTTCGACTTTAATTTTCTTCTGTCAAGAGAAGATTTCATAAGAACGACCCAAATAACGAACTTGACTCCAACATGACGACGTGGGAAGGAGAGTGAGGGAACAGAGAAGAACGTGCGGCCGGCGATCCCACCCTCCCTTGATCTTCGGTGAAAGGTGCTTCTCGCGAATATCTCGAGGACGCTCGACCGTTTTATCACGAGTTCCCTTTCTATTGAATCGCGCCGTCGTGCGGTGAGAGGAAAGCTCATTCAATCGATCCGCCTTGCGCGCTTTTACCACCATTCGACGGAAATTGGTACGACACCTAGATGAAGGATCCAGAGGAACTCTCTTTCTCTCTCTATCTATCTTATCCGGTAACGTCTCGCTTGGAATTTGATTAAATTCCGATTGATGTCACTTTCTAAATACGCCCCTTGAATTAGAATTACGTAACTACGTTTATTCTCTCGTTCATTAAAAAGCGATCATTCGGGAATATTTTAAGTTGAGTATTGTTCTTTCATAATCGTAGATAATTTGTGACTTATTCGTTTCCACGAATTAAAATAGTAATTGCTTAATTATTGTATAAAGAAAAACAGCTGTATAATAAAGAAAAATATTGAATACATAATTACTAAAAACATTTAACGATTACGTCAAATTGATAATATTAAACGTTTTAATCTAATATAAAAATAAATTATTACGAGTGAGGTAAAGAAACAACGATATCGATATAAAAAAATAATGATTAGTTTGTATAGATTAATTTAAATGGAACGTTGAAAACAACAAAATTATTATGGAATATTCGCAAAAAGTTAATCGGTAAATGAGAAAGAACTCGCGGTCCTGTGAGATATGCGATGTGATCGGAAAAGGCAATAAACGCTGATATTGTGCATCGCGAGTGGTACGAATGCCCGATTGTCCGTTGTTTACGAGTCACGAAAGAGAAAGAGAGAGAGAGAGATTATACAAATAGAAATAGATATAGCCTGGTACGCTGAGCGTGTTCAGCGCAACGGCTGCTGTAGTATAGGTGCATTAATAATGTAGACGTGCATATGGTGTGCAGTGAGCGTTTGGTGGCGCGCTGACTAGGATCAATGCTCCGCTCGCAATCTATACAGTAAAGTGCAATATAGGTAACGACAAACCGAACTGGCTCTCTCTCTCTCTCTCTCTCTCTCTCTCTTTCTGTGTAGGAAACAACACCGTTACGCGGCACGCGGCTCGTTTCGATGGAAGTTATTCGAAAATATTCGGTCTAGGCGTGGCTCTGAACTCACTCGTGAGAATAAGCACAAGGACGCGAAAGCGTCGATTACTATTTAACGCGGTTCTTGTTACTTCACGTACCTTCGATGAGAATATGTTCGTATGAGAAAGAAAGAAAGAGAGAGAGAGAGAGAGAGAGAGAGAGAGAGAGAGAGAGGGAGTGAGAGAGAGAGAGAGAATACCTTTCTCGCGAATAGACTGAATTCTTTGCAAGATTTTTCATAAAATTATGTATTTCGTCGACGGCTAAATAGGACTTTTTATTTTGAAATTCTTTGCAGTATAAACATTTTTCTATTTTAGGTCCTGGTTTCTTTGATTTTCTTTTTCTCCATTTTGATGTTTTAAGAAGGAAAACTTAGGTATTAGTTAAAATTATATAAATTACCATTTGAGATCACGAGCGTGAAGGTGTTTGAGTTTACAATTGTCATATTTGTCTGAATCGATTAAAATAGAACAATCCGTTGATATAATTGGTTGACAGATTTTGTAAAAAAAGTTTGACTTCGATTGAAGTTTCTGGTATGTCAAGTGTTTCTATGATATCACGTTAAGAATAATATATTCTTATAGAAGTGAAAATTGATAGAATATTTGAGACTTCAGTTCAGTCTAACAGAGGAGTTAATTTAACGATTAATCATTCTGTAACCCAATTTTTTTCGCGTCTAAAAGAAATTATATTATGCGAATATTACTCTATTATTTGTATTAATATAATTATATTAAACTTGGTAGAATTTATATTTAAAAAATATGAAAAATTTTAGATATTTGAAACAATTCAATTTATGATAAAATGAAATTAATTTTAAATAATATATGTATGTATGTGTATATGCATACATGTATATATGTATATGTAGTGTACGATTGTAATGTTACATGGCGTTATAGAATATTAAACTCGATAGTGTATACGTGTATTTTTTTTTGTAGAATAATATAAATTCACATTCGCTAACGGAAACATCACGGATTATTAATGTTCGAAAGAAATCTATCGCTAAAATTGTTATAATGTGTGATATGAATCTGATCTAAATGCACAATGAGGTATATTAATTTCCGAGGTTTTCTATAAATCGTTGAAGAGATATCTGTAATTATCGATTTATAGATAAAAAATAATTAATTATACATTTTATTTACATTATTTTTTTAAACCAATGTTAATGAATAATAATTATTCGTCTTTTCTTTTTACAGAATTCTATAAACCGAGTAAATTCGTAACAATATGTAATTTAGAATTCAATTTTGTGTAATTCTTAAGCTTTCATTAATCAATTATCTCCTATCGATGAATTTCTTTTCTATGAACGAATGGATACGATGGACGTGGATTGCAATGAAAAAAGAGAAATAGGAAAGCCAGTGGATATGAATACGGCATGATTCAGGCAGATACACACACACATTGTCTTGTGATTCAGCGATAACGTACTTTATAAATTTATTCACAGGATTTAAATTAATCAAGTAGTATACAGTTAAGGTTCTTGTTTTTTTTACTCAATTTTTCTTTTCGTTTTTCTTGTCGTCGCGATTGTTGTTGTTGTTGCTGTTGTTATCATCCACGAAGCAAACGCGAGACTCCGCCGTCTCTCTTTATTTGTTTATTTATTTATTTTTCGAAACGATCGCAAGCACAATACATATGTCTGAGTCTCGATTACGTGTTTTCGTACCTTCAGCGAAAGATCTCTCCCCCCCATTTTTTGTCTTTCGCACCTCCTCGTAATCATTCCTTTTTTTTCATCTTTTCCCCTTTTACGCGATGAATAATATCTTACACGAGGCGAATTTCCATATACATATTTACATATCGTACAAATTAGTCGTTCCTTCGTTTCCATCGTGAATCGGACATATAAAATTACAAAAAATCCTCTATCTATTCGAGAATTCAAAATTGTTATAAGCGAAGAACTCTATACGAGAATTACGTATAGTAAATATATATATATATAGATGCCATTATGTTTGTATGTATGTTTGTCATTATGCGCGTGTATTCGATGTGATACAGGCGCACGCATATATATTTTGCACGTATGTATGTATGTACATAAACGTACACGCGTTACGACTACACGCGTACGTGCGGCCATCCATATACACATATATACAAGGTACAACCACCCGCTGATACACGACAGCGCAAAGCTATTTACACGTTTATACTCGTAAAATAAATATTTACACGTACGTGGGGGCTAGAATAAAAAAAACTCGCCAGCGAGAGACGATTTTAAGATAAAGATTTACGCATCAGACGACGAAAAACGGAGTAATGCTTACGTCTTTTATTGCCCCTTGTGATCGCAGCGGAGGAGGTCTAGAAAGAGGGAGAAAAAGAGAGAGGAAAGAAGGAAAACAAGTTCACCGATAAACCAGCGGTTTTTATAACGATGGAAGATAAAAAAAATAAAATGCAAAAAATATGCCACGTTCGGGATAAGATAGAAAGTAAGGAGAAAAAGGAAGGACAGGAGAGGAGAAGAAGAAGTAGGAGGAACAGGAGGAGAAGGAGGAGAGGGGGAAGGGGAGAAGGAGGAAAGGAAAAAAGAGGGAAAGGAAAAATACATGCTGTTACTGGAGATCCTCATTTCGCGAAGAAAACCTTAAATCGAATAGAGATATTCGTGAAGGAAAGTACTATTATTTTTTTAAACATCAATATTCGTAGCTATGTTTAAAATTGTTAAAAGCTTTGATACGATTATTTTTTGAGTTTCGTTCGGAAAATAAGGGCTTACGAAATAGTACAAATGGCATGTTAGAGGCACATTTTACCATGAAATTACACTTCGAACGTATTTGTATATTTCCTTCTTTCTCTTTTTCTTTCTCGATTGTCCGCTACTTTCGATACTGACGATCAAATAGACGTGTTCACTAACGATCCCTTTTCTGAATGTAGTAGGTAGTTAGTAGATGGTAGGCGTATTTTGTCGTTTCTCGCTCTGTATCTGTTGAAGAGAAAGGAGGGGAAGATAGAGTAGGGGATGAATAAGTGAGAGATAGAGAAAGGATAAATGATAGTGTATAGCGTTTAGGAGGATAAGAGAAAGTTTGAGGTAATCATAAAGCTGGAGCAAAACTAGCGAGAAGACTAAACGAGATAGGCCTGACCGGATGAAGGTGGTGGGGGTGACGAGGAGGGTGGTTGCTGTTGCCTCCAAGTGGATCTCTCAAGCGTCGAATAATCGGAATCAATGGACGAATATATATGCTCGGACAAGGGTCTCGTGTGATCCTCGGCAGCGAGCATAGGATTCGTAGGAGCGAGGCTGCCAGCTGGCACAGTGACCGCATCGCGATAGACATGATTGACGGTCAGCCGAGCTTGTGGCGAGGATGGTGGAGGTTGTTGATGGTGAGAGGAAATGGTACCGCAGGAATAAGCGGGTGGAGCGTGTTGCAATATCAACGCAGAGGAACCACTGCTAGTGGTAGTGTCTTTAAAAAATGTACGCTGCCGATCTTGAGATCGAAATGTCGAAGGATTGTTTAATTTCCTACCAACACTGTCCATCGCGTAGGTGTTGATATTGCGTTTATAGACGAGAGGAGAGGATTTGTTATCGAGGGAGACATCACCAGACGCTGTGCTCGCGGTGTTTCGCGTACTCGTAGGAGGTGCTGTTGATGGTGGTGCCGGTGGTATCGCGTATTTCAGACGCTCCCAGAATCTTTTTTCACCCCATGTCAATATAAGCGCGGCGTTACGTAGATACGGTCGCAATTCAGTATCTCTCTCGAGATCGGGACCTAGATTGGCAGCCTGAACAACGATCAGCTGATTCGCTCTGCCACGTAATGCCTCGTGAAAGGCAGCCCGTAACTCGAAACGTGACCACTCTGTTTGAAGAAAGTTTCGTGTAAGGACGATCAAGGTACGTCGTGAAGCATCGACTGCTTCGAGAATGGCCGGCGCTGGTGCCGAGGTACGCAGCATGCAGGGTAAATCACGATGATGAAGGCATAATCTTAGAGCCGTCGGTTCGTGCTCTAGCTCGGCTGCCAATGAATGAAGTACAAAATCTTCGTCGTTCGGGCTGTACGAAACGTAACAGTCGTACAAACGTTCACGGTCCATGTCGTAGCACGAGGTAATGCCCGCTGTCGATACCATAGTCGCACCACCAGTCGCACTAGCTTTAGCAGGTTTCGTACGTAAAAAGCGTAGTCCGTACTTAGAGTAAGCCCATGCTTTAACAGATTCGCGAAATACGAAGGCGAGCACCACGATGAGAAGAAGCACCAAAAAGGCCGACAATATCGCGGTTACCAGAGGTAGATAGTCCGATACCATTATGCTCTCGATCATTCCACCGCTTTGAGAGAAATAGTCCGAACATGCGGTCTCGTTGACATTTAGCCGACGTCGATAAGTTGGTCTGGTGTCACCACCACCGTAATAACACCAGACATCGTTTGTGTCGACGACTTTGTGCGCGTTATCAGATACCCAGGAGGACAATTCTTGAAGAAACTTGCAACGACAGGACCAAGGATTGTTACCCAAGGAGAGTTCGACGAGACGAGCGTTGAGCGTGACTTGCCAAACAGGAAATGTAACGAGTCGATTGCCGCTAAGACGTAGTATCTCGAGTGAACGCAATGGTAGAAAGGTCAGGTTTCCGATAAAACCAATTTGATTGTTTTGCAAATAGAGCTCGCGTAGATGAGATAAACGCTCGAATTCGAAACCTTTAAGTTCCCGTATACGATTATCCTCGAGATGAAGTATTTGGAGATTGTTCAAACCATTGAAGGTACGGTTTTGAATTGATTCGATTCCGCTACCGTTCACATAGAGCACGCGCATGTTCTTACGTCCGATGAAAACGTGATTCAGTAATTCACGGAGCACGTTACCATCGAGATAGACCTCGGTCGCGTCCATCGGTATACGTCGTGGTATCTCTTCGACGCCAAGACCGGAACAGTCGACGGCATTCGTACTCCAAGTACGATCGTTATAACACTTGCAGCCATTCGGACAAGTCATTTCGCAGTCACAGGCGTCGTAATCGCAGCAATGACAGAGAGCAAAACAGTGTGCCTCATAACGACAGAGAAATTGATTGGAACGTGCCGTCGAAGCCGGTATGATAGCGACGCCACGTGGTCCGGAAGTTCGACACATTACGTTATCTAAGTCCATTACACGCGGATACTCCCTCGTAGACGTTTGATTGTTGATTGCAGGCAACCAGTCCATCGAACAATTACAGTAGAATGGATTACCTCCAATGTAGAACTCCGGTAAAGCCTTGTTTTCTGGTACTCTTGTTAATAGCAAAGCCGTCAGTTCCATCGTTTCGATCATATTGGCGTACATATCGACGCGAGTCAAATTGACTTTTTCTATGAAGGTATTAGGATGTACGATGCTTATATAGTTGTTATTTATAAAGAGCAACTCGACACTGTCCGGCACGGACAAGGACGTTAGCTCGGTTATGCGGTTGTGACTGGCGTCGAGGGTCTTCACCTTCGAGTTTCGAAGTTGGTAATAGTTGTCAAGTTTCTCGATAAAGTTACCGTGTATATCGAGCCACTTTAGGTTACCCGGTATGAAGGCGTAATCAAACCACTCGATATGGTTTTCCGATAAATTCAAAAGTAGCAGACTCGCAATGCTGGTGAATATGCCGTTTATGTCCGATAGAAAGTTGCCATCGAGTCGAATAGCCTCCAGTTTGATGTTCCGTTCGAAAGCATGCATGTCGACGTGTTGCACTTTGTTTCTGGCTAGATTTAAGATTTGAAGATTCGGTAGATCCCAAAGCATTCCACGAGATAAATTACCGATGTCGTTGCCGATCAAGCGTAATCCAGTAAGCTGATGAAGATTACGGAAGGAGCCATTGTGAAAGCTCCCGATACGATTTTCGCCGAGATCGAGGGTCTTTAAGAAAGCAAGGTCGCGTAGCGCTTCTGGTACGGAAGTAAGCTCGTTACCGCTCAAATCCAATTCTTTTAAATCCGAACAATTTCGAAATGCCATAGGATCCACGCTGGCGATCGTATTTCCGGATAAAGTAAGACGATTTAGAACGAACAATCCATTAAGAAGTTGTGTTCCAACGGTACGAAGCTTATTGTCGGATAGTTCGAGGGTATGTAGATTGTAAAGCGGTAAAAAGGCGTTACTCTCGATGTAATCGATCGAATTATTACGTAGATCGAGTATTTGAAGAAAAAAGAGATCTTTGAACATGCGAGCGTCGATACGGGTTAACAGATTGTACGAAAGATCGAGAACAATCAATCGTATAAGGCCAAGAAACGATGTTTCATCGACTTGATCGCTATCGAGCCGATTGCCAGCGAGATTCAAAACCAACAGCTGCTCCAACCGAGTAAAAATACCCTTGGGTAAGTCGCCTAGTCCATTGTGCGCCAGGTGTATCTCCCGCAGTTCCCTCGTGCTTCCGAATAGACCCTCCGGAAGAGAAGCGAGGGAATTGTAACTAGCATTAAAGGTACGTAGAACGGTAAGACCGGTCAGTGCACGGCTACCAATTTCGGCGATCGAGTTACGTTGCAGGTGTAACTCTTGTAATTGTCGCAAGCCAACCAATGGTCCATTGTTCGGTAATCGTGTGAGTTCGTTACGTGACAGATCCAAAATTCGAACGTCTGCTCGACAAGACTCCTCGTTAATATTATTGTTGCTATTACTGCTATTGTTGCTCTCTTCGGAATCATCCTGTTGATGCGTCAGACCGATATCAAGTATATCACGAATACGATTTCCCGTAAGATTTAAACTCTGCAAGTTGTCCAGATCGCAGAGCAAATACGCTGGTAAAGATAACACATTGCTCTCAACTATTTCAAGGGTATGTAATTCTCGTAAACCCAATAACGAACCGGGTGCAAGTTCCAAGACGCGTTGAGCGCCCCACTCGGCATTGAACGTTTGTATAGTCAACTTCTTCAACTCGATGAGAGATTGAAAAGCACCTCCTGATATCCTGAGTACTTTACATGCATGAACATGGAGCTCGTGAAGAGCAGGCAATCTTTGCCAACTATGAGCATTCAAGGTACTCTCGAAATGATGAACTTCGCTGCATCGTATTCTCAATTTCGTAGCACCGTCGAGGGACGATGCGAGGCTGGTTAAAGCGTTTGGATCGAGAACACGTAGAGTACAATCGGCTGTGGTACGAGTGTCGTTCCCACTATCGGAGGACCATTTGCACGAAGCACCACCGGTCAACGTTGCTGTTGTCGTTGCGAGGCACAAAAAGAGCAACACATTAAGAGCGTAACGCCTTAACGCGTTCGCGACGTCGTTCGCGACGTCGTTCATCGTCATCTCGCGACGATGCACGCGGATTTTTTGCGCGAGCGGAAAGCCGATAGAACGAACGATGACGGCAGACGACGACAACAGATCTTTTTAGGAAATTTACCGAGAGAATGCTCTTGCTGTCTCTCCCTTTCCAGCCTTCCCTGTCGCGCACCGCGACAACCACCGTCAGTAATACACGTTCGCACAAGGGGTTGACACGCGCGCGCACGCACACACGCGCGCACGCACATACACACACGCACGGAGGAAAAGCACACACAGAAAGCAGATAGAGAAAGAGAGCGAGGCGGGGAGAAAGTGGACGAGGATGAGGGGAAGAAAGGGAGAAAAGGGGGAGAGGGAGAGAGAGATCCAGAAAGGACACTCACACGGAAGGGCGCGCGCGCGCGCGCGCGAACGGACAGGCGGGTAGGCAGGCGCGAGGGAGCGCGCGCGCGCTCGCACACCTCCTATCACGTAAGTACAACGGACCGGCCCATTTCTTCCTTTGTTTTTTTCTTTTTTTTCTTTCCCGGTGGGCCGATCCTGCGCCCTCGGCACCACCTTGCCCTCACACTTTCTGTCGATGGTACTCTACGCACTATCCCCTATTTATATTTTCTTCCTTTCTTCCTTTCTTTCTTCTCTTTTCTTTTTTCGTTTCCTTCTTTTTTTTTCTCACCTTCCTTTTGTTTTCTTTCGTTTTCCTTCGTTTTCCTTTTATTTTATTATGTTTTGTTTATATAAGTCAAAATGACACTATCACCTACTTTTCACCCATCACTATTACTACCCCTTTTCGTTCTCGTCTTGTCTCATTAGACCAATACTGAGAAAAGAAGACATGCGAGACAGTTGATTCGGCTTAGCTCGTGAACGATTTAATTTATTTCGTATATTTTTCTATCGTCCTGTCACGAGCGATTCGCGAGCGAGTTTCGCGTATATCAGACGGAGCGCGGCCGCACGTCCGAACGTACGCTCAACTCGCATCAACCACTGCCACTGACTCGTCGCTCTCGCCACTAATATCACAGTCGCCACCATCGTCACCCTCGCTGCGGTTGCCTCCATAAGCTACCACCACCGATCACGCTGACGCCAACGATGAGCGCGCATCTTTTAAACGTTCCCTGTACTAGAATTTAGAAAGTTTCCTTCGTCTTTCTCTCTAGAGGTCGTTACATCATTGAAACCACATGAAAGAGAACCCTAATGTAAGACGCAATAAAAGAAAAATGTTACAATTTCGATTCTCTTATATATATTCCGTTGTCGCTTCGATAAATATTGTTTTCGCATCTTTTAATTTTACATTAAATTTTCGTTGTTAAGAAATATTTATTGTTCTCAGATCCAACATATCTATTCTCGCAATAACGGTATTTCCTGGAGGTTGGTAACGTTACGTATCAACCATTGAATTTTTGTTTCTATAGAAAAAAAATAAAAAATTGTATTCAACCCGAAGGAATATGGTATTTCATGTAAAATGATATTTGAATAGTTTACGTGTCAGAAAGGAATAATTATATCTATGATATTTTTAATCGTATCGTTCTGCTCGATTTTTAAATTGAGGGAGCCACCATCTTGTCGCCACTATCGAATATATTCCGATTGGTACGAAAAGTATACGAGCTATACTACTGAATAGTTGAAGACAAGCGTCCCCTTTGTGCCTTTGAATTTCGATTATTGACACGTGTACGCTGGGTCTCTTTTTGTCAAACATTATACTTATTTCTATAAGATTGACGAAATAAATACGAAAATGAGGATACTTTGTGTACTGTGCACTTTGCTCGTCATCACTGTCACATCGTTAGCACGCCCGCAGGGTGAGTATGCTTTTATGTATGCTATATGTATACGTGCGTATATAAATCGTCCTCTATCGTTTGTTTTCTTTTTCGTTGCGTCGGGTAACGCAATACACCAAATGATATTCGTTAGATTTTAATGCTCGTCCAATGTGATAGCGTTGATTTACATTTACATTTATTGATCTAATCGTTCAATTTGTTTGAGCATATTTATATATCATGTTAAAATAGAATAAAATTCATTTATGTCTTGACATTATAGATGGAGAAAGTACCACCAAGACTACTACTGCTCTACCTTTGACAACTGCAATTAAAAAAAATGATTCTCTGAGCGGTACACCAGCATCAATAGGAAAATCTAATGAGAAACCTAACAATGCTGTTACTTATACTACTCCAAGTGTTACTACTGTTGAAAAACAAAAGGAACATGAAGAAATTATGACTACTCCCACAAAAACTGCAACTCTTGTAACATCAGATTCAAAGATTGATTCGACTTCTGCAATTACATTAAGCGATAAAATCTCTACTACTACTGCTGCTGCATCTACCGACATCACAACTACTACTACCACTATTACTACTACTGCAACTGGTATTACCACTACTTCCAATATAGTTCCAACCGAAACGAGATTCTATTCTAATATAACTACAGCTGTACCAGTTACAACTGCATGCCCTCCAATATCAGGCCGCCATTTTGATGGTCTTAGTTTTCTAGGTATATCAATGTTTAATACATAATCTAATAGATCATCTATTATGTATTTTCTCTTAATAATTCACTATTTACTTTTTTTCAGGTGGCATAATTTTAACTGTCTGCTTAATTGGAATTGGAATTTTTCTTTGCAAATACTGTAAACACGTCTGTGAAGATAAATATCGTACTCTATGACTTATTACATAGTCCTATTGTAAAATATTTCATTTTTTGCTATACCACCTATACATAGATCTCAGAATTATGTTATATTTTTATTTTCGTTATGTCGCTTATATTTCTTTTTATAACGTGAAATGATACACGATTTATGCACTTTTAGAAATTGGAGATTATATATATATATATATATATATATATATATATATATATATATGTATATATATATGTGTGTATGTATGTATCGCGCTTATATTTCTTCGCAATAAATGTGATGCGATCGATGTGATCAGTAAAGTTATATTGCTAATCACATAAACATGAACAAAACGTATTTCGACGAAAGGATGAACTCTGCTATGGACTAGCATAAGAGTATTCCTTGCATGAACGAGTACAATTAATTAAGATAGCTTTATTTTACTTTTATATTACCTGTACTAAAGAATAGTTATAGAATCTCGACCGAGCAACGAGACTCTTCTTGTTTGTATAATATATATTTCTTTTATGTATGTATCTTTATTGAAAGAAACAAATGTATATAATAAATAAATCTCGATATTGTTCCTTTAGGAACAATCCAGTCACATAATGAACACATCTAGTATGTTTTGTTTCACCCGTTTAGTCGGAACATATATTTATGAATATATGTCTTCATATGAATATTTTCGTGCAAGCACATAATTATATATACTTGTATGAAATTAAATTTTGCATGAGCCGAATTTAATATTCAATAACAAAAAAAAAAAAAGAAAATAAAAATAAATAAATTGATTAAAAAATAAATTTAATTATAAAAAAATATTTTTTATATTTTATTACGATTCGAACCGCTCAATCATCCACGTAATTATATTCCTATATAGAAAGGTAAATGAAACTATTGTTTTTGAAATTCATTCGTTTTGTATTATGTATGTATATAGCGCAGATGTGGTCCAGATCTTTTTGTATGGGTGGAGTCGAAGTGTCGAGAGACGAGCATGCTCGGTTTATCCCCCTATTTCGCTTTCCTCCGCAGCTTCCCTTTCCTTCCGAGCTCCCTCTCGTTTACCTCTACCCTCTCTTATTTTTGCACCCTTCGCACGCACACATCCCTACACGTGCGTACATACGTATGTTCGCTCTTTCTCTCTCTTTCTCTCTCTCTCATTCACTCCCTCTTTCTCTCTCTCTCTCTCTCTCTCTCTCTCTCATTCACTCCCTCTTTCTCTCTCTCTCTCTCTCTCTCTCTCTCTATCTTTCTCTCTCTCTTTCTCTCTCTTTCTCTAGTGCTCCCTAGATATAAAGCTTTTTTGGAAGCTTTCGACACACACACACACATTCGAATGGCGACGCGTTTACGCGAGAGTCTGGACCGAACGCAGCGCGGCAAGACGCGTTGCAACGACGAGGCGGCAAAGGCGAGGCTTTAGTCGGGCTCAAACGTGCGCTCGTCACGGGGTGAATCCCTACGAACGTGTTCATCGATCAACACTATCGCAATATTTCTAGATACGTAATTCGGTCCACGAGTAACGATCACGACGGATACTGTGATTTATATAAAAATAATGAACTTTATTGACGAACGAGAAATAACAAAAATCTACTTGCGTGAACAATTTTCTAGTGTTCCTAATCGTTAATTAATGATTTTGACTTCTCAATAACCGTCCATTAAGAATTCTCTTTAGCTTCTCTTTAGAATGTTTTTATTAAAAAAAGTTATATATATATATGTATATATGATAAATTTGGTGTTAAGTGCATATCTTTATTCCGTAATTATAGAATATTCAAAGATCCGAAATATTGGAACAGAGAGATCTTTCAAAGTTACTCGTTGCCGTTAAATTCGTTCAATGTTTGAATTATCGAACGTTGTCGAGAAATAGAATATTGAGATTGAAATGATGATCGGACGATAAAATATTGTATAACTATACGCGGTATATATTGATATAAGAAAATATGGCGGAGACGCAAGGTGTTTATTGATCGGGATGAAAGTTTCATGGTGAAATAATAGCCGGGATCGTCGTCCCGGATGGTATCATTCGAACTAGAGATTGAATCAGTTAGCATCAAGGGAGGACATTCTCTCCCAGGTTGTCACGTGACCTTTGCAAGAAATATTGACAAACTCGATTCGTTTTCAATGACTTTTTATAGACCTTTCATCAAGCTTCTTCGAAATTCTACGTTTTATACTTATTTCACAATAATCGATGTCGTCAAGGGATGAGATAAGAAGAGAGCATGTGTGCTTTTGTGCCGTGATTTGCTTTCGTCTTGGCTAATTTCTGTACCATCTTTGACTTCCTCCTTTATTTATCATTTTTATAATTTATTATTAAATCGAGTGGGAATATATCATCGATACTAGCTACATTAACGAGCCAATATTACGATCGATGAAAGAAGACGAGATGAATTTTTATCCTGACAAAGGTAAGTAACTAGTATTTGAAGCAGCATGATCGGTAATAATTAGTCATCTCAAAAGATTAATTTTATTGTTATCCTGCATTCTACGAGGTAAAGAAATACAAAAGAGCCAAAAGAAAAGAAAAAAAAACAATGAAAATACAAGTGCACAATACAAACGTTTAATCTTTCAATCGACAACTTCGAACAAAAGTCAAGTTATACGATCGATGAAAATGCATTGAAAATATTCATATCTAATATCATTCTGTTTGATTGCTGTCGGTGCTCGTCAAGATTTTCTTTCTCGATTTTTGATTTTTTTGATTTTCGATAACTATCGATTATTATCATCATTATCATCATCATCAGGGAAAGTATAATAATCAGCGGTTTCCACTTTTTTTGTCACTAAGCTGATGCAATATCATTTCGAATGCTTTAAGTTAACGGTATGCTGCTGGAGTGCTGTTACCGGAGATGAATCCATGATTGGCGGAAATGGCATAACTGATTGGCCGATATTTCATAATTTCCGGTACGGCAATCGCTGCGGAGTGGTATCCTCTCTATTACCGAGGCAGGCACCGATAGTAAGATCAGTCCGGATGTATGTACTTAAATCCCGAGGAAAGTGCGAACATGTTAAACGCTTCGAGAATTATGAATAAAACGTTGCTAAAAAGCTGCTTACAAAAATAGATGAAATCCGAGATATTTGAGAAGGAATTATTGATTTTGAGAAAAACGTATTATTTTTCTCTATTTATCTTTTTCATTTTTCGTCAACTTTTGACAATTGCAGGCAAGAAGAAGACGTATCGAAACTTAATAATAAGAAACAAACGTAGTAGCAATCTAAGCAGTACACGTGATGTGTAAAAGCATTGAATACGTCCGAATGACTGTGACACGTTCAAATAGCAAGTCGTTGGAAATATCAAGACAATATCTTTATCGAGTTGTCTTCCAAGAACGATTTAAGCGTCGCTTGTGGCATCATGGCCACGTGCGTTTCAATAAAAGTTTTACAAAACAGCGAGTGATCCTCGAAGGTAAAAATGATTTTTTTCTTCTTTATCTCCTTTTTCTCAAATGAATTTAAATATTAATCGTTGACAATGATCAATGATCATAGGATACGGTAAAGGACTCGAGGATAGTTCACTGGAAGAAGTCACGGAGTAATGATCAGAGTCAGGCGGTTCGAGCTGGGAACCGCGACTGTTAATTCGGTGAGTCCAGCCACCTGGAGTCGACAACAACGTCAAAGACGCGTCGGCTGTAACAGATATTCTTTGCTGAGAGTCTTTATAGCATTGTGTTGCATAACTGGTGCTTACTGTGATCGGTACGAGTGGAAAAAGAGATTACCACGTGGTTTAAAGGAATTACAAGCGGCCATGAATAGTAAAGCACAACCATTGGCTCTTCTGGGCCGTTGCGATTTCGACAATTTCTGCGATTGGATTTTCAACGATACTCTAGGATTAAATAAGACAACGGCAAGAAAGTTTACAATTACAGCGGAGATTAGTAAGTCGGAGAAAGGTAAATAAACTAACTTATTCAAAATTAGTTAAAATTTTTCTGAAATTCCCGGTGAAGTTTATAGACTCATATATTTACTATATATCAAAGGTAAGCTCTAAAAGGAACTGATTATTTTATTCAAGGAAACTTTCTATGGTTACGGGGTTTTGGCAGGGGCCAATTAATGTCAGAAGTTATACCACGCACTGGATCACATTGTCATCTATTATTAGCATTGCATCAAGTCAATATGAAAGACGGGGAATTCAATTTTGTTATACAAACGAATGGTCAAAGCTATATCGCAACTAAACGTATGGGAAATAATAATGCTAAGTAAGAATATTAATTTTATTGATATATCAATGAGATTGAGAGTTAAATACACTGATTATCTATGTTATTGAAATAAATATCACTTTAGGTGGGAGATAACCAGTTTCAACATTGGTGCCATTGCACAACATTTTCGTTTATATTTAGAGATCTTTTTGCCCTATAAGAACTCAAGTGTAGCTGTCGATAATATTCAATTGGTCGATTGTTTTCCAGGTAATAAAAAAATGCCGATTTCGTATCTATCGCAATCGTAATCCAATAATGAGTAGTTATGTTTATTTCTTTAATAGAATCTCCACCGGATGTTACGGTTTGCACGGACGACATGTTTCGTTGTAACAATGGTTCCTGCTTGAATAGAACACGTATATGTGATTTGACGAAGGATTGTGCCGATGCAGAAGACGAAGGGCTCGATTGCGGTGAGTTAAAAAAATTTCTTTTTCATCGCTTTTTCTTTTTTTCTTTCGATTCAAAGGTAATTCCATAATCTAATGATAAATTTTAGACAAAATGCCACCCAATTCAAGATGTAATTTTGAAGATGGTTGGTGCGGTTGGACAAATCTTCCTGGAAGTTCATTAAATTGGACTCTTCATTGTGGTCCAACACCAACCGAAAGAACCGGACCAAGTTACGATCATACGTATCGAAATATAACGGGTACAATATTCTTCATTGATTTATCGAAATAGTAAGATTAATTTGAATTTTTATAAAAATGCTTAATCATTCGATCGCTTTGTTTTAGGTACATATGCTTATGTGAATACAGCGAAAGGAATAAAATATGGTAGCCGAGGCACACTTGAGAGTCCATTGTTTAATCCAACACCACCTTACAGTAGTGATCCTAATAGTTTTTATCATCAGAGCTGTCAAGTAGGTATATAATGCTTGTATTTACCTTCATTCTTCATTCTATTTTTTATTTATTTTTTATTATAGATCCGATTCTTTTACCATCGTTATGGTGTACAGAGTGGTTCTCTCGGATTATACTTGGTTCAAGTGAAACCACATCAAAATAATTCTAAATTATTATGGTGGTCTTACGGTGACAAAAGCGATGATTGGTATAGCCAAACAGTTCCCCTTCCAGAGATCAGATATAGGTATATAATAGACGAATAGAAAGACTTAAAATTAGCATGATATAAGTTAATATTTACATTCTAGATATTTTTTGCAATTTGAGGCAAGCAGAGGATATGCTTCGAAAGGTGATATTGCTATTGACGATATTTCTCTCAGTCCAGAATGCTTTGGTATAGGTAAGTTATAAATAATGATGGGCCAAAAGTTTCTAAGTTTGTAGCTATACAATTTGAATAAAAATTAGCTTAAAAAGTTTTGAAAAAGAGTAATTGATTTTTGAAGTCTTTTAGAAATTTTTGGCCGATTCTGTATCTATGTCTTCTTTATTTTCTTTATTTTTTTATTATTTACATTAAACGTACATGTTATGTTTAGGAGTACCACCAGAAGTCGTTGGAACTTTTGATTATTATAATCCTATAATAGAGTCTGAAAGAATACCAGAAGCACATATTGATTTCGTTAATGAAACGGGTACGATTGAAGAGATGATTTTGAATTAAACATAACTTCACATTTCGTTTTTGTATAATATTTTTTTCATGTTTGTTTAGTAATCCATATCACTACTTGTGGTGCTACCGGCCGAATAGGTCCAACTCTAAAACAATGTATGGAGGAAAATAATAGAACCGACATCGAATTGATTGAAAAATCATCAGCACCTTCTCAGGAAGATTTACCTGTTTTTAATCTAGATGGAATTCAGAGGTGGACTGCACCACGTGGTGGATATTATACGTAAGAAGTTCTGCTGTATATTGTTAAATAGGTAATATAAATTTCTTTATCCACGCAATCATATTTTCTTTTCTAATAGTTTAATTGGAATGGGTGCACGTGGTGGGCGAGGTGCTTCCGGTACAGGAAGTACATTGGGTTCACTTGTTCGTGGTGTCGTTGAGCTAGTAAAGGGTGATCAACTTTATTTCATGGTTGGTCAGCCTGGAATTGACGCATGTCCTAAGGTAAACATTTATTAAGGATTTATTTTATTTTTATTATTTCATCTTTCATTCCTTCATAATATTTAATCGATAAAGGAATTTTAACTCAAATAATAAGTTATTCATTGTTTATTAAGATCAAGCGATGTAATTGAAATATAATATAATTAGAAAAATACATATAAAGTGTTTTCATATAAACAAAATTGCAAAAAACTATTAACCAATTTTTAGAATTTGGGAATGCAGACAAAGGAATGTCAAGCTCCATTTGATGGACCATCAGAAACAGGCGGTATGTCATCGATATTTCACGAAGTGAAAAAAATGGAGGTAAAAGATGGTGGAGGTGGCGGTGGTGGTGCTACCTATATCTTCACTGTAAGTACACGACCAAACGCGATAAAATCTTACGTATTAAAATTGATATTATTTTATAGCTTAAGAATAATGGTGATCAGCAACCATTGCTTATCGCTGCCGGTGGCGGTGGATTAGGATTACGTGTAGGACAATCAGTGGATGATAGTATACAACATGGAAAAGGTGCTGCTCCATCAGAAAGATCACCTAGTTCTGGCTTAGCGATTACTGAAAACGCAGGTATCGCAATTGACAAATGATATTAAGTTAAATATGCTAAAAATATTCATTTTCTATAACGATACAAATTTGATTCGAACAGGTCCTGGTGGTGGTTGGAATAGTTCGAATAGTATGTTCCGAGTAGCTGCTGGAATTCCTTTGGCTCGTGGAGGAAAAGGTGGTGCTGGCTGTGGTTCTGGTAAAGAAGGTTACGGTAATGGTGGATTTGGTGGAGGTGGTGGTGGTTGTTTAACAGGAGGTGGAGGTGGAGGTTATATAGGTAAAACACGATATTTCTCCTTACTAGCAAATTCCTTTTAAGATCCTCAAGCTATAAATATAGATTTGAACAGAATTTAATGGAAACGATTTTCGTTTTTGACAAAATTTGAAATTTTTTTCATTCAGTATTTTCATCTATGTATTTAACAAATCTTAATTCTCATTTGAATTAACGGGTTGGGAGCAATTTCTTGGAAATATAAATCGTTTCTAATTAGATATCGCTATTTTATTTTTAATACCATGCAGGAGGTAGTACTGGTCTTAAGGAATCCGGTAATGGCGAAGGTGGATATTCTTATGCTGCAACCGCTTTATTACACGTTTATTTTCAACCTGCTGCGAATCCTGGACCTGGTGAAGTTTATATAATACCTGCTATAAGTGGTTGCAAATGCGATTTTCGTTGCATTGCTCTCGATAAATATTTAAGTGAAACAAGGTGTCTGTGTCCACCAGGTTGGGTTCTCAGCAATGATTCCAGATCCTGCATCAGTAAGTGACGCGTTGCTAATAAATAATTATTATTAATATGTAATCGTTATTATTAGAAATAAATATTTTCTAACTGGAACTCGTGTCTATTGTAGTGGCCACTGACCCAAAGGTGTCTCATCAACTGTTTATAATTTTGTTGATATTCGCTAGCATAATTTTATTAGTGGCTCTCATCGGACTTGGCACGCTACTTTGTAAGCGATTAGACTTTTCTTTCAAAGATAGAAATTAATATGTTATAATATCTAATTTCTACAAATTTGATTCTGTAGATATTCGCTATCAGAATCGAAAAACTCTTTTACAACGTCGACAGGTGATGTTTGGAAACGGTACGGAACTAACAGCATTGAGAGCTGTCTCGGACACGATGATGACCGAATTTAATCCAAATTACGAATTTGCTGGGAATTTATATAGTTTTAAGGATTTACCTCAGATTCCACGTGAATACATCTCTTTGGTGAAGTTAGTATTTCATTTTACCCAATAAGAGAGGCAAAAAGATGATGTAATTAAGTATATTTGTTATATACTGTATCCAAGTAGACCACTTGGGCAAGGTGCTTTTGGCGAAGTCTTTCAAGGAGTATACAAATACAGATGTAACGAGGAGCATCCGGTAGCTGTTAAAACTCTACCCTCGTTGACGACATCTCAAGCGGAAGCTGATTTCATGATGGAAGCTCTTATTATGAGTAAATTCAGCCATCCCAATATAGTACATTTTATTGGAGTCTCTTTTGACAGCCACCCAAGATATATTGTATTAGAATTATTAGCTGGTGGTGATTTGAAAAATTTCCTTCGAGAAGAAAGACCAAGATCGGTGAGTTAATATATAATTTATGTGTCCATTTAATAAAAAGAAAAAAGGGAAAAATCAATTTATTTATTAACTTTATGAATTATTATCATCAGGATCGTTCTACTACGCTAACTATGTATGATTTAATAATGTGTGGCTACAATGTTGCGAATGGTTGTAAATACATGGAAGAGGCACGTTTCATACATCGCGATATAGCTGCACGAAATTGTCTACTCACCTGCAAAGGATCTGGTCGTATAGTAAAAATCGCAGATTTTGGTATGGCTAGAGATATTTATAGAAGTGACTATTATAGGAAAGGCGGTAAAGCTATGTTACCTATAAAATGGATGCCACCAGAAAGTTTTTTGGATGGTATATTTACTACGAAAACCGACGTCTGGTAAGTTTTGATAATATTTTTCAAGATTATTATTCCAAGCATTCATTATGCATTATTGTTATTATTAATATTTTCATTAATTACTTTTGTTTAGTTAGACTAAAGCTAAGTATCTTATAAATACAATTTTATATAAGATTTTAGATTTTTGTGATTAATTTTGCGGAATCATTTTGATAGATGATCCTTCTAATCCTTTTATTAGTTTAAATGATGTAATTGTTTGTACTATCTGCAGTTTAAAGATATAAAAAGTAAATAATGTGATGGTTTTCATTTAAAGGGCTTTCGGCGTTCTTCTTTGGGAAATTATGTCTTTTGGGTATATGCCATACACTGGCTGTGCCAATCGTGAGGTAATGTCAATGGTAACGTCTGGTGGTCGTTTGGAAAAGCCAGCCGGTTGTCCCGATCCAATTTATGGAATAATGACGCGTTGTTGGCATCCACGCCCGGAGGATCGACCTAGTTTTGCGACCATCACCGAAAGAATCGATTATTGCTTGCAGGTAGAGTATATTTCTAAGAGAAATGGAATTAAACAAATAAATTATTAAAAATGAATTATAACAAAATAAATTTTTTTTTAATAATTAAAGATTCTTCTATTCATTAGGATCCCGACGTAATAAACCATCCAACACCAAATTACGATATTTTACCAGCTTGCGATCGTGAAATAACAATTATGAGACCGGATCCTGAAACAGAATGCATCAATGTCCATTCGGACGTGAGTTAACTAATATAGAATTAATATACTAATTCTATATTAATATAGAATTAATATAGAATTTGTTTAAACAAAAAATGTATAGTCATCGGTAGACATCGATAGATAAATAAAAAAATACAAAATTCTATCGATTTCTTTATAGACTGCGTTGATTGATGGTTATATGCAGCCAAGAGACATAGAATTTCGTCCAGTGACTTATCGCATTGAACAAGTCACCAATAATATGTCTTATATGCATCAAAAGAAATACGAAAGTGGACCTACGAACGATAATATATCTCGAATGAGAGATATTCAACGAATTGAACCAGAACAGAATAATTCCTATAAGGATAATCCAAAGAATCTGAACAATGAAGATAATCTCGAAAACGCTCGTACGGTTCTTGACAACGATGGCAACGACAGAACCGAGGTAAATATGAGCGAAATTAGATAATGTAAGCACTTTTCTGCTAAATTTCTCTTGATTCGTTCTTTAATTTTTTCTTATCTTTCTTTATATTTATTTATCTTTTATCTTGAAATTGATTAAAATAGAAGGTTTCATTCGAAGTTGTTACGATTTTTTCTCAATAGCATAAATTATTTTTTATTTTATCATATTTCATTTCATTTCAGCACGAACGTAAAACGACGAAGACGAACGTCGAGGAAAAGGAGATTTCGGAATGTTCCGATAACGGAAATGATCCTCCCGAGGATCAAGATGATCGTTTCAGCGAAAACAGTGACGGCACAGACTTAGCGGCTGATAGAAAAAACGGGAATGAAAGTACTACAACGACTGACACTAATTCTGATTCAATGGCTGTCGTACCAGCTGATACTTCGACCGATACGACGAGCAATTCGACACCGAACACACGTACCTGTTCACCTAGTCGGATCGTTCTCAATGCTAATGCTAACAACGTCAATGGAATATTAAAAAAAAGTGCTTTGAAGGCTGCTCTAAGTTTGGATCCAAGCGCGTTATACCGCGGCACGATTCATTATGAGAAAATACCATTCTCTGCACCACCACAACGTTCTAGCACACCTGGAAGTATAGAGCTGTCTAAGGTAAACTTAGATACATAAATTTTCTATCTAGGACATCTTGCTCGTTTTATCTGATCATAAATTAACTTATATTTTGTTACTGTTGTATCTACCTAAATTGTACAATTGAAAGAAAATGATCTAGAGTCTAACATTGAGGATAATATTTGACTCCAATCAGATGAAACTTCATACACGATACTCTAACTACTCTTACATTGTTAACATCGTCGATTTTTTCATTTATTTTTTACGCGTATAGGATTCTCTTGGACACGAGTTACCTAGGCAGGAAGAATGCTCTTGCTGAGAATTGTACGACGGGGGCTGACCGGACTCCCCCCCAGACACTGCTGTAGCGGTAATCGCTGCGAGGACTTGCAGGCAGCTGCAAAGATCAGCGACGATTTCTGCGATCACGTTTAAATTGACGGAATCATCGACCATTCTTTGGACATCCGCCGATGAGATGTCTTCGAGATTTTATTCCCAGGAGACGCTTTTATAAATAACGTTGCGAATGATCCAACATTTTTATTTGTTCGCAGGTTATTACATATACATACATATGTATGTATATGTATTATATGTACAACAATTAAATTGTATAGAAACAAATTATTACAATGACAAAAACGTAATGTCCATAAGTAATTACAATTATAAAAGTACAAGAGGAAAAGAAAAATACTCAGATATATGTATATATGTGCAATTATATGTACAGGTTGAATCGCATTATTTATTAACGGTTACCGTTTCCAGTTAAATAATAATCAATGAAGATATAAAATAAGACCTAACGTATTATAGACTGCTTCTAATATTGAGAGAATTTTTCTAAAAAACAATCTCTTGCTTTTGCACATCGCAACAGTGATTTCTTTTCCGTCTTTCTTTTTTTAAAAGTCAGATACCGACTTGCAACGGATCACTGTACAATAATTATAACGCTGGGGGCGAAATCACAACGACTACGACAATGGGAATGATTGTAATAACGACAACGGCGGTAGTTGGTAATGATAAGAGTAGAAATAGTGTAGTAATTGTGCAATGTTTAATAGGATTAATTGTAGTAGCAGTAGCAATAGTAATAGTAATAGTAGTATTAGTAGTAGTAGTAGTAATAGTGATAGAAGTAATAGTAGTAATAGTGATAGAAGTAGTAATAGCAGTAAAAGATGAAATAGCAACGACAACGTCGGAAAACAATTATAGTTACACGAGGAAAAAATGTATTTTAAACTTTCCAATCTGTCATTGAACATGAAATATATACAATGGTATTTTGATAATTCTACCATTATAGAGAATACAAATAATGTGCCAGGGTATAAAAACCTCACTTTACCTAACAATTACAAAGACAAATATTCGATATTTTACATATATTTGTCATCTCAATAATATGCATATATCCATCATAGATATAGGGATAATGATAATTATAATCATATGGATGTAATGATAATGTCGATGAAAAAAGTATCGAGGAATGTTCTATAGAAAAAAAACAGGAAAACGAAATAATAATAATAAGCGGTTAAAGAGGACGAAATAATACTAATGATAATAGTAATACTACTAGTAATAATAATAATAATAATAATAATAATAATAATAATAATAATAATAATAATAATAATAATAATAATAATAATATTAATAATAATAATAATAATAAAAATAACAATAATAACAATAAGAATACGAATAATAATAATAGTAATAATAATAATATGACAACAACAACAAAAGAAGAAAAATTAACTAATAGGGAATTGAAATAACAACAAAGATGATTCGTCCGTATTCGTACGAACTCACTCGATGCAGAGTTGGGCATTATTCGAGATTGAATTTTTATTTAATTAATTATTTGAATAAAAATTTATTCGTTATTCGTATTATTTGTATACGCCTTGTTCTTTATTACCTATTATCCATCAGTCGTATTATTTGTTATTAAGTAACAATTCATTTAAAAAAAAAAAAGGAAAATAAATATCTCGTATATCGATATGAGAATTAAATTATTATTTAAATAAAAATTTATTCACAATAAAACCTTTAAATAGTGATTATTAAAGAACAAGGCTGCAATCGAACGCAAAAATATTAACGTTAAACGCGAATAATATTTTTTTATTCGTCGTCTCTTTCGCGTCATTCGTAGCAACTCTAATTCTAGCAAAATTATTATGAAGTAACTTTTTAAATGTCGAACCGAAATAATTCAAAGTGTTTTTATCGATGCACTCGATTCAAATTTTGTTCAAATTGATAACTATTCCTTTTCATAGAAGCGACATAAGAATGTATCGAATGTAAAGAAACTCATGCGGAAAAGAGAGAGAGAGAGAGAGAGAGAGAGAGAGAGAGAGAGAGAGAGAAACAAGTAGAGACAATATCACGATCGTGAATTTTGCCGGTCTAATAACAAGATTGTATCCTAAGTGAGATCACCGTTTTGTCCGCCATATTCAAAGCGCAGATCGCGCCATTTTCGTATTCCTTGAATTCTACCTTGAGGTGGAAATTTAAATATTGGCTGTAACAAATGAACGAAGTCTCGTATATTTAACAGAGAAAAGGAAGCACACGGCCCTTTTTTACTTTTCTTACAAGAAGAAGAAAAATGATACAACGATGTATCTTGTGTACGTGTGTTTAGCATATATGTACACCCTTTAAAAATATCGCACCACCGACCTCACCAAAAATCACCATGTTTTCTTATGTATGATAATAAAGAAACATGTTTATGGAAAATCTTGAAGAACAATCGATTGAACAACTTGAAATTTCTCGTCTCATTGACTCATTATTACGTTATCAAGGAAGCTTTTTATTTTTTTCTCTTTTTCTTTTTCATTATCTTTTGCTTTCCTTGGTAGTTCTGACGCTTAGCGATTGCAATGACTATATATATGAACCTATGAATTATACGTATACACATTCGAGCATTATATGGTAATGTAGAAGAAGTTAAGGAAGAAAGAAGAGGAATGACGATGACGATGAAATCCAATTTGTGGTACAGTTTTGTTTCCACTTCGACATGTAGAGTATTTTTATTTCTCGCGAATTTGTTTAATTAAATTTCTCCTTTCAAAGCCATAATGAATTATTTTTATTACTACGTCAAGACCATCGATGAGGATAGCGAGAATGCAAAAATGAGAAAGATAAATTCTTAAAAGGATAAGCTCCAAGGACAGAGATTGATGAAGAGAAATCATTAAACTGATAATATCAAGGAATTCACTTTGGCGTATATATCGACGACATCTGGTTTCTTTGTAGAAATATTAAATTGCAGGAGACACCTAAAAAGTTCAGGTTGACTCTTCGAAGATATGAGCTTCGTTCGAGATTACTTTAACATCTCCAATTTTGGAGATGTTAATTATCCTGCCAATGTTACTTTCAATGATCTTTTATTTGTAGTTACTTCCAAGGTCTTCCATCAGCGATTTTTTATAGTATTGAATTCGCTAAAGATAGATGGAAGAGAATTAAGATGTTTTGACTAAAGATTTTCTTTATTCTTTGCAAATAATACTATCCTTACTGTACTATTTTTATGTATACAAAGTATTCTGTTTATCTTGAAAAATTGGAATATCTTGTGAGAAATCGAACGTACCAACAAAATTTTTTACAGATTTGTTTAGTATGAAGAGATTATATGATGCCAATTTTTGTTTTGCAGGCTTAATGGTTGAGAAAATATTAAAGCTAAATTCATTTATTTAAATGGAACTATATATGTTTCTTTTTATAGTTAGATGGCTTTTGTTAAGACGAATGTAACGACATGCCATATGAGGTCATTTATTATTATAAAATGATATATATCATATTATATTGCGAGTTTCTGTAACCTTGTATTGCTGGTTGTCTACTGTTAGGCTTCATCCTGTAAACAAAGGTCCAATTATTATGCACAAATTAACGACTAAGTAAATGAAATTTATTTTGTAAAAAGTTCGGTATTCGTTTATAATATGTAGCCTAGGAACCAGTAATCAGAGATATAGGATTATATTCTTTAGGAATTAACGAATTTATAATATAATTTATAACATTTTACAATACTAACTAACCCTATATGGCACATCGTTGAATTCGTCTCCACAAATTTCATCGAATTATGAAAAGAAAAATATATAGTTCCATTTAAAGACAATGAATTTGACTTCAAAATTTCTCCCATCATTTGACTTGTAAAAAAATTAACACTATATAATGTGCCCCTTTATATTAAACAAATCCGTAAAAATATTTTATTGATAGATTCAGTCCCTCATGAGATAGTCCAATTTTTCGAGATAAATGGGATACTCTGTATATATATATATGGTGTAAAAATATAGACGCATTCGGATATTGGGGCGTGATAGAGGAGATCGTTATAAATAATCGGAGATAGGAATACTTTTCTATCTCGCAGTTTTCATAACAATTAAGTTGAACACAAATAATTCAAATAATGTTACAAGTTAATGTCACATGTTACTGATGTTACATTTTCAGTGCTTCTCTACTATTAATATGGTTTTATGCTGTTGATATTTCCAATCAAGATGTTCACTATTTCCCCTCTAACATTGGTTAAGTAGCATTACGGTTCCTATTTTAAATTTGGTCCTTTTGATATACTTTTCCTCGCGCCCGTTTTTTCACACCCTGTATATAAATATGTATATTTGTATGTAAACGTATATATAAATGTATACATGTATTACTATATACATTATATAATAGAGGTAAACAATGTATGACAAAAAATATAACTACATAATACTTATATACATATATATATAATATACAATATATGTATTGGAAGTTTTCTTATCTCTCATAGAAATTAGTCTTGCTTTTTTTCTTTTTATCCAATTCTATATTTTCTTTCTATTTTTTTCTCTTGCTTTCTTTTTTCCTTTTTTTTTTGACAATTCTCTCTTTACAGATAACGTAATACAGATATTACGTTATATTATACGATGTGCAATTTCGATGATCTTTCGTCAACTTTTATCGAAGCGTTTCTATTGTATTTGGTTATAAAAATACGAGAAAACAATCCATTCAATTTTCATTACAAGCTATTGTTAATGGCCACTTGGTGAAGGAAACGAAATAAGAGAAAATCATCGTTATAAAATATTATGTAGGCGAAACAATATTAATATTTTTTTCTTCTATCGAAACGAACGATAGACAAGATATTATTTCGTTATTATTGAAAACTACAACAAATACGTACAATGTCACTAGGAGAATCCTTTATTGGTATATCGAATTCCAATTAGATAATCAATCATGAAAGTTATCTTAGGGTTGAACGGATTAAAGCATTAATTTGACGTCTTAAGAATATTTTTCATAGAGTCTAATGGAAATGTATGTTTGATCACAATTACAAATGGGCGTTACATTACAGATTTCGTATGGCCAACGATGAAGGTTGATTTTTACAAAGTATGCCAGGATCTTTTTCTGGGCGGCAGAATCTTAGACTCACTTAGATCGCGATGAAAAGAACAGTAGTACAAGTTCAGATATATATATATATATATATATATATATATATATATATATATATATATATATATATATATATATTGTCTTTCATAAAATACTTCTCAACGTATTTGCACAAATTAGTGGTACAACATCATGGATCCTAAAGAGCTCGTGATATGTGTTACTTGGAACTAAAAAATGCTTAGGATTTGAATAATGATAGCAATGAGTTTTTTATCTATTTATCTACTGTATTTTCCCAGCGAATGTCTAACGAATTCCTAAGAGCAAATATTCTCCATAATTATATATGATCTTTGAAAGAAAGTCATGCGAATTGCTTAATAATACGCACGTGTACGTCAATAGGAAATACTCGTATATTTTACGAATTTGTTTAAAATAAAGTACCAAAGATTCTTCTCTAATCATTTAAACTCATTTTATATAAATATAAATCATCTGTTACAGAAGCTATAAAAAGTGTATGTAGATAAGGAAGCATCAAAGTTATTAATATAGTTCAAATATATGTTCTGGTCATTGACTTAGTCATTGATCCAAATTCTTTTCAACAAAAGCTTTAATTTGAAGTTTTTTTTTTTTTTAATACTTCATTATATACATTGAACATAATATCTCGACACTTTAAATAGATACATATATTTAAGCTTTCATTCATTCTCCTAAGATAGGGTTCTTGTGCAGTAAAATCTAATAGGAGCACCTCTTTACCGTTTCGACTTGATGAAATCGAGAAGCAACGTGAATATCGGTGTTTTTCAACAACATCTACTAATATATATTTGTAGGTATATACGTTAAGTAAAACGATTGAACTGCCAGTTTCAAATGAGAGCAAATCTATACCTTGACCAAAATTTAAGATATATATATAGGGTACTATATTCATATATATAAAAGAAATGCAAAGTTTCTTCGAAAGAATTGTCGACGATGTTATAAATAATTAGACTATAGTCTTAGATGTCAAAGAAACAACAATAATATATGTAATTATCGATCTGCCGAATTTATTAATTTTTCAATTTCTGTTATAGGAATATTTATATGTCGCTCATGTGGTAATGTTAATAAACAAGTATATTGGCTTTACTCCAGGATAATATGAGATAAAAGCCGTGATGTGACGTATCGGCAGAGAGAGAGAGAGAGAGAGAGAGAGAGAGAGAGAGAGAGAGAGAGAGAGAGATATCGTCGATAATATAATATTTGATATTATGCAACGAAAAACCTAAACGAAGAGTTAAGAATTAGTATTCAATCGGTTCGAAGAATTTTATTTCGTGTCTGGAAAAAAGATCAAACAGACGTTAGTGGTATACGCTTCAATATCAGAAGGCCTAAGTATGAAAGACCCTTTAGTAATTTACTATAATTCAAAGGTGTGACAAGATAAGAATCTTGTAAATCGTGTATAATAATTATGGAAAAAGTTTTCTTTGAATTACGATCACGTGATTCAATTTTATCGCGTGAATCATTCTTTGTTTGTCGATATGTACGATAGTACACGTAGTATACAAAACGATCAAGCTGAATGGTGATTTGATTACAAGGTCGTTCGGTGGATTTTAAACGTTCCGCGCGAAAATGTTTTGTGAATATACGGTTGACGCAGCTATATCTCTTCTCCTATCTCTCTCTTCTTATTCTCTTGCCAACAAAGTTTATCGAACTTGACCGAATTGAAGCGCCAGGTATTGATCGACTCATTTTCGGACCCTGGATTCTTCTCGTTCCTTTCTAGTATCAACGAACGCATAGAATCGAAAAATTATTATTTAAATTATTATATAATATTATTTTCATTGCATTCGCAATAAGTTCCTTAACTATATTCCTGAGGAAAGTAATATATTTTTGGAAAAAAAATTTTTATTTCAAATTACATGCCTGAAATATCGTCAATTTAATTTCGAACATTAAGACGTAAATATATATATATTTTTGTTACACATCAGAAACAGATCGGATTATAAAAAAAAAATTGATTGAATTAATCAATTAATCGTATTATAAAACCTTGGGAATAGACAAATAAATAAAACAAGGGAAATACAAAGAACGAGATATGGTACTTATTAATCTTGTTACGGTCCTGGTTAAGTCGATGGCCTACACGCGTCTGAATGGAAAAGACAGGCATACCGAAATATATAAAGATATTCGAGGCACGAGCTGGCTCTTGGTGTTTTTCGGCGTTTTAATCTTGAGTCGCGTCTAATTGGAACGTTATAACGTCGACATAAGAATCGTTTAACAGATGCATAGAATACATGAGAAAAAACTGAAGATCAATAGCATTATGCGGTACATCGAAGTTGCATCTTTCAGATACAGTATTTCACTTATATAGGCGATTGAAATAACAATTATTATTTCGTATTTATATAGTTTTTTATTTTTCTTTTTTATATTTTATTAAATATTACGTAGTTTGAAAAAATTTATTTCGAACATTATTCGAAGTTTAAAATTTTTGACATAGATTTTCAAGTTTTGATAAATCTCGAATCTTTTATCATTTTCGTTGGATTGTCAACAATAGACTTTTATTTGTGCGCGTTATATCGAATCTTACACCGCCACTATTTCTTTAATAACAAGATTTTATTCAAAAAGTTAGGTTTTAATCTATTTCTTTTGATACTCTGATTATATATTTGCTGCTTCGGATAAAAATATAATTACTACTCTATATTGTATATATTATGTTTTTTAATACATGTGTGCACACTCGAGGTAGTTCACAGAACTTTCTTTCAAGGTTTATATTTATTAATATTATTATATAGAAAATTTGTCCATGAGAATTCGTTAGACAGTCTTTAAGAAAATACTGTAAGATAAAAAACTCATTACTACTATTATCCGAATCGTAAACATTCTTAGGTAAGTGCGTAGTCTTCGGAAATTTGCTAAGTCGAAGAATAAATAAGTGATAGATTCATAAACCGATTGAGTCATGGATTTGTCTGGAGTCTATTTGTTTCTCACGAAACAGTTTGTTCATTTCGTCCAAGGAATCATTTGTTTAAATATTTTAAGAAATTATTCAGACACGCCCACGACCAATGAGGTCCTCCCTTTTCGAGGTTCCTCACTTTTTACTGAAACTCTTCCTTTTCTCTTTTCCTTTCTAATTGCATAATCTTGTTTATCTAGGTAGTTTATTAGAAGTCATCATATATTTAATTCAGAACATTTCCTGAGAAACATTCCGGCAAAAGCATTCAAGCCGAAATGCATTCGATCAAAAACATTCATTTACCGAATAGATAAGATACTTTTAAATCGTTTAATATTATAATACAACCAATAGAATAGTTTATAACAAGTTAGAATACCTTTAACTGTAAAGTATAGTTTTCAACAACTAACACGAGTACATTTGTAATTCTAAACGCAAATGATAAATGTGTTACTGTCGAACAACATAGTTTAATTGCGATCAATTAAATGCGCAACGTGAAATAACAGGAGATATCTGTAAGAAATAACATGCCCACGTCAACAAAATTATATTATATATACATTAAATACAGTTTTGTTATTCAATAAGTAATACGTATGCATAAGCAATAAACATATTTTTTTATTCTATTTCTTTTATTCCCTAGATATCAACATTCGTATACTGCAAGTTATAAAAACGTATAACGTAAATTAATGTATTTATGATAATTTGAACTTTATAAACTTTTTTTAATACATATTTTATGTCAATGAAACTGCTTGAACAAAAATAATCAAAAAGCTTATTAAATATTGAATACTTATCAAGTATGTGTCTAAAATTTATCGAAACTTTTAAGACGATTCTATAACGATCAAGATTTTTAAAAATATTAAGTTTCGAATCATGTTCAAAGTTGAAATACAGATTCAAAGCTATTTAAGAGTCTTAGCATGAATCCATTGTTGATAGACAACGACAATGTCAAAAAACTCAGAACTTATAAAAATTTTCCAGACTTTTTATATTTCGAATCAGGTTCGAAGTGATTTGAATTTGTTTGAAACTAAAAGAAACAAAACAAATTCGTGTTTTTATTTTAGATTCTATTACTAGTACGTTGTATTTATCAATATAAGGAATACCGGATGATTCAAAAGAATCTCTTGTATTCTAAAATGGATGAATGTTTTTTAAATGTTGTAGAGTAATATAATTGTAGAATAGTAAATTTTCAAACTGCTCAGAAGATAAATTACATTGTATAAGTCTGTTTTTGGTTTTGCGGGAGTATGCCCAAATCATTAAAAAATGATGACTAATAATATGCAATGTGAAATAATAAAATGACTTTCACTGTTAGCACGATTGTATGTACAACTAAAATTTCACATGAAATTTGTGACGATAAGATTGTGATATAAATTAATAATTGTGTACGCTTTTCTTTTTTTGAGGTAGGGGAAGTAGTAAGTCTCGCCTGACAATACGCTCTTCATAAGAACCGTTCTTATAGACGAAATCTATTTATTGATAGATTTGAAATATAATGGTATTACTGTCTTGATATATAATTTATAGGGTTGATTATAAACGGAAAAGAATTTCAGAAAAACCGCAGCTGTAAGAAAAAAAGATCCAATTAGCACGTAAACAGACATAGCATCTGCATATCAAAATATTATTACAGATCATGATGGAAATTACCGAACTTTATTTATATGGAGTTCAGCAATTAAACTAAAAAATAAAAAACAATATACGACTGAAAACTTGACAATACTAAAAAAAATATCATCGGCAAACAATAAGCTGAGCAGATAGAAATAATACGAGGTATATTTATAGGTATAAATATTATACGTGTTTGTAAGTTCAATAAACGGATATATAATAAACTGATTGAGTGATTTGATAATTTTTAATTAGAGGAATACCTGCTCGTAAATCTTGTAGATGGAGGCACATCTGCCCAATTCGAAGATCGTAAGGTTGCGATTTTGCATTCTTTGCAATTTAATCTTTAAATATTCCGGTATAATATCTCACGATATTTAAATAACATAAGTCAACACCGGCCTAATGCACATTTTATAGATGTTAAGCCTAAGAGATAACTTCGGTGAAATCTGAGGATACAAGGTCCCAATTACCTTGATGGACTTTTCCATACATTCTTCCCCCGTGAAGATGCAATAGCGATGTTTATTTAGGATAACAGCAAAGTATTTAACATTGTCCTATTAAAAAATATGAAAGTCCTCATCCATTAGACGATAAGAATTTTTATTAATAGAATGTGTATGTTTTCTAACAATAAATATGAATTTTTTTATTAGAATTGATTTTAAGCTTCCAATTTTCGAAAAATTTTAGGAAAATGTTCAAATAACTTTGAAGCCTTAGCACTAAAGTTTCAGGTTGCCAAGAAGCAGATAAAATAGTTGTATCATCGCTAAATAGTGCAAGATAAGATTGAAGATACGTATGTATATCGTTAATATATACAAGATGTCTCGACTTTAGGTACTCATTTAATATTAAAAAACCTTTATCTTTACCTTTAAGTACTCATGTAATATTAAACAAATATTTTGCATGCAATATGAAAAGTATTAAACGATGAATATGCTGCAAAAAATATTTTTCTGTAAATGTCATTGTTTTGAGTTTTCAATCTCGAAGAAAAAATAGTGAAAGAAAAAGTGAAGAGGAATAAAGGAGAGAGAAAGAGTATACAAAATATAAGTCGAAGGTTACGGTTTCGTCTGGATTCCATTTGGATTGCGTCTGGATTACATCTTTACCCAATATATATACATAAGAGTATTAAAAACAACGGAGATATTTAAAATAACATCTAAACACGAGTTATTTGTTTTTCCTGATTTTGTGTAAGTCAACTAAAGATAAAAATAATTTATGAAAATATTCAATATTTTCTATAATTTCGACGTATGCCACTCAATGCAGGTCCTGTTCTTATGTCAACTTATATCACTTCTTCCTCTTAATAAAAGTATTCTAATGTTCATAGAATTCACCGTAACGTTATAGCGGTCTTTGGTTTCTCATGTATCTTTCTAAAACTTGCGGTATTACTGGTTCTTGAGGAACTACGGAAAGATTTTTTTACTTGTTCTGTTTGTATTGATGTATTTTCTGACAATTCGTAACGTATATCTAAATCTCTATTTTCAATTTGCGTACTTTTATTTTTGTGTATATGATTTATTTTGTGGCGTTTCCATCATCGAGCGCAAAAGTATAGTCTCGTCTTTTTTTAATCACGGCGAAACATCGTTTATTTAAACCGAAATAATTTTCGTGTTGCACTCTCTTTCTCTCTCTCTCTTCCTTTTCCTTTTTTCTCTTGAAATAACGTATTTCGTCATTTTCGTTTATATCTGTACGTAGTTATTGCTTGCAAGGATAAATCAGATCTAATTGAGTTTTTATCTTCGATTCTTGAATATATCTTCTTTTGTTAGTAATTCGTTTGTAGAAGCTTGTATTGTGATTCTGTAATGTAATAAAAATATTTTTCCTCTAAACTTTTTTGTATTATTCTTTTAAGTATTTGTACAAGCCGCTTCGCTTGTCTATTTGTCGCAGGATTGTAAAATGGTGTAAATTTTGGAGTAATTTCGTTTGTCTTTAAAAATGTTACAAATTCTTGTAAATGGAAATTTATATCGTTATTTATTACTATTATACGGGAAATGACTGTAAGTAATAATGAATGTAAGTAATAAAATTTTTTTGTACTTTTCGATCGTTGTTTTCTATGCAGTATTTTCTACTATTCGGACTTCTGGCCATTTTGAAAATGAATCTATTAGTACAAAAAATAATGACTTAAGAATGGATCTGCATAATCAATGTGTACACAGTCGAAAGTTACAGTCGTTAGTTTTCAACATGTGTATTTACTTTTGCTGTATTATTTTTATTACTATTACAATATATGCAATTTTTCATAATATTTTCTATGTCTTTATTAATATCTAGTCGCTAATATATATATATATATATATATATATATATATATATATATATATATATATATATATATATATATTAGATAGATAGAATATATATATATATATATATATATATATATATATATTCTATCATTTTTATAACATCGAAATATCCTGAATGTTATTCATTTAATTAATTTATATTAACTTATACAAACTTTTATTATACGATCTGTTAATTAATGGGAAAAGAATCCTTGATTCGTTTCTTTTTTTGTATTTGTTGATAATTTCTTCGGCCAATTGAAATATAAAATTTTTTCTGGATGTTATAAAATATTTTTTGTATAAAATCCAGGCATTTATTACTGCCAAATCTAAAATATTGTAAAAAAAACTGAAAAGGCCACCGGAAAGATCTTGCTTTTATACTGTATTTGCATGCAATTTAATCGATTACATCTATTCCAAATTCGGTCTTATTGTAAAATCTAATTGTTTCCGGGATATGTTTGTAATTGTTCTCAACTTTCACAAATGTGTTTTGTGCTTAGTAATAATATTTTTATTTTTAGCTTATTCTGATAAGCGATGAGAATGCAGTTGTCCGATTTATAATACAGTGAGTATAACAGAGTCATTTTATCTTTGCATTTTTTGCTGGTTTCGATAGCTCTCTTTAATGTCCGGATTGTCCCAACCAAAGTTTTCATTTTTTCTAATTAATTTTTTTGTGATATACTAATGAAAAAATTATCTGTAGTTATATTTCTTTTTCGGTTTAAATATGGTTCAGCTAATTTGAAGACTATAAATTTTTTCAAAGGTGTCGAAAATCATGTTTTATCTTTACATAAATATGGAAAACCATTTATAATACATTTAGTTTTAATATCGGTTATTAACCAAATTTTATGTTAAATTTATAAAGCTTATTAAGCATATTTTGTATAAAATGGCATCAAGCTTTCATAGGAAACAATAGTTTATCAATTGAAATATTTTCATATAGGTTATAACACGCTTGACTATTATCTATAAATTTACTCTATATTTCCGAAATTAGGGCAAACTTATCTGTATGTAAACGTTAAGATCGTTATGTTTTTTTATCATAACGTATGAATCTGAATGTTTGAAAATAAAGGCGGGTCCCATTTCTTGGACCATAAATAAAACGCTTTCAAAAATCTTAGTTGATATTCTCTCCGAGCATAAAAAATTTCTATAAAAACATATAATTGTCTGATTGAAATTATTCAATCTCTTCTCAAGATTTAATGAACTTTCTTTGTTCCGATGAATCCGAGTACTGTTCATATTGAATTCGAGACCATTGAAAAATATCTCCGTTGAATTATAATTTTTATTTAGTATCTTTTTAATTACTTTTATATTTTTTATCGAAGAAATAATTTCATGAATAAAGCCGGTTTATTACGATTAATGTTATTTTGTAATCGTTCTGGAAGACTACTTTATTATTGATTATACCTTGTAAATTATAGATTGTTTCCTGAATGTTAAAAAAGCCGCTAATTGCTTTCCACTTTTTAATGATACTTTAATTCTTTTTAAATTTTATCTATTTCAGTTGTTTTGGCTATTTCCTCTGCTGTAACTGACAATGTATTTATGTTGTCTAACTCATGAACGTCTACTACGTCATATTGACATTTTTTTTTCTTTTATATTGGTACACGCAATAATACATTTGCATTACCATGTAATTTTGTATTTTTATATTTAATATTGAACATGAAAACTTATAAAAATAATGGATAGTGCTATATCCTCATAGCACTGTATACTTGTAATGACTTTGAAAAAATTTATACTAATGGTTGGTGTTCAGTATACAATGTAAAATAATTTCCGTAAAGGTACTGATGAAATTTTTTGATTACAAAAATTATTGCATACGCTTTTCTGTCGATCTGCAAATATTGTTATCGGTTTTCGTCAGTGTTTGTGACGTATATATTATAGAATTCGTTTTGATCTGCCTGAATATTTATGTGAAATTATTGTTCCTACAATAAACTTGCATTCATTGCCACAATTAATGGAAGTTAAAGAATCAAAACAAACTAAAATTTTATCATTTTTGAATTATTTCTTTGCTTCGAATAACTCTCTTTCGCATTCTTTAGTCCATTTGAATGAAACACGATTTACGTCTCAATAATTGATAGATTGGACATAACAATGAATTTAAGTTTTAAATAAACCTACTGTAGTAATTCACAAAAATAATAAACTCTCGAAATTCTATACTATTTCGTGGTCGTGATATTTTATCAATGATATCTACTTTGCTTTTATTTTATGAATGTCATTTTTATCGATCGTATATCCGCAGTATTTTATAGAATTTTTAAAAAATTTCGATTTTTCCTTATTCTTGTATGTTCGTTTTATTTAACTTAATTAATATTTAATCTAGAAATGTTACTTATCGTTAGACATTATTATGTCATCGAGGAATATCATAACTTCCAGAATGTTTTTTAACAAATTTTCTATTTTGCGTTACTTAATTGCAGATGTGCTCGAAATTCCGTATATAATAGTTTTATACATTGATGTACGTATGTATCTAATGTAATTGTGTGTATTTAATGTAAGTAGTTCCCGATCATTCAGATGAATTTCGACTTGTAAGTTTGTTGTAGAGCAATTTTTTAATATTTTTCTCTCTCTGCTATTGATGAGAATAGTTTGTCAATTGTCGAAAGTAAATGTTCATCGACTAATCGCTTATTTATTGTAACGTTAAAATCGCAGCTTATCTTAACTTTATTATTTATAGTAAAATAGACATAGCAATAAAAATATAGATTATTTTTTTCTAAGAATCATGCTTGGATTTGGTTTTTAAATAATCTCCATAGAATTGAAATAGATACTTAACTTATGTAGTGCCATTACGAAATTTTGTATGAATTTGCTTTCCTCTTGTTTTCGCAGATAAAAACAGTAATTTTCTGCAGTTTCTGACGATATAGGTCTGGAAAAATCCTTTAATTTAGAAGTAAAATCTGCATACGTTTGCTTATATTGTTCAGCTGAAGCCAATTTGTTGCACATCATATCGAAAACCATAGAAAATTGATAAAATGTAATAAATAAACCATCTCTTTGTTCTCTGATATCTTGAAAACTATTGTCGTGTCTTCGAAATGTTCTAGCCATCTCTTTCCATTTATTAGATCGAATATTTCGATACTGAATCTTGCAACACTATCTTTACCATTATTTCTACTGCACTTACAATTAGTATTTATAAATGCATTGTACGAAATTTCTTGTCTGTTTCTTTGTTTCACGAAAAAATTCACGAATGTACACTGTATGTCTATGTAACCTATTTTTTAACTTGTAATGCACTTTACTTTAGTTTCATTCCACGCTCGTCACCAATTTGTTGTGTACAGGTAAAAGATTAGGTACAGGTAAAAATAGATCGTAGAAATGTTTGTTATTTTTTATATTTTCTTTCCGATATCTTACACTTTACTATACAGAACCGATGCATTCGGTGTCTAATGCGAAACTACATGAATGATTAAAAGGAACAACGGGCGTCCTATCGGTCGTATTGTTTATCTATCGTACAGACGTACGCGCTTCAGTGCGAGCCCTGCTCTTAAGTCAACCTCTATAGCACTTTCATGTTATTGAAAATACAATAACATTTTAAATTAACATGCATTAAAATGCATTCAGATATATATAATGACATGTTAGCAAAGTGATCTTTGACTCCAAAAATTTAAATTATTAAAGAACAATAAATTTATTTTCAACGAGATCATAGACTTTAGCAATGGCAGTTGAGAGAAATAATATAGTAGTAACATAACAGTTCTTCGATACATTCTTCGAATCTTACAAAACAAATTTTCGTGAGAAAATCTCCAAATCGGTAAAATTGAACGTCCACTTTTTCTTGTGGGGAGAACTAAAGCAAGATGTTTCTAAAGAAAAGCCTACTCCAAAGAACACGAAGCAGAGCATAATTAGAGCTTGTGTTACTATAAATTCGGAAACCATCAAAAGATTACTATAATTTGTCATTGCTCATTTTAGACGATGCTATGGAGAGATATTATTTTGAACACTAATAACATGATAATTAAAAAAGTATGTGATAGATATTTTACAAATTAAATAGCAGATATTTCAGAGTACATTCGCTTACATTCACAAATTCTCGTATATTAATTAAAATCGGTTCAAAATAAGTATTTGAAGAATATCTACAAAAACTTGATGAAATTTAAACTTTTTATCATTGTAATAAATATAAAGAATTCTATTTGTTTATTATTAATCTGACGAATCACCAATTTAGTCTGATTTGACGCATTTTGAATAAAAGAGCGTATCATTTCGAGCGTATCATTTCGAGCGGACTCGAAAGTTTTCGATAAGTTTAAGTATCAGTTAAGTATCATAGCTACGGAACGATATTTAACTTATAAGCTATGTATTGTGATATGTTTATGATTTACTGCTTTTCTAAATTCAAATTGCTTATCTTATTTTCATCTAAATAATTGAGTATAGATAAACTGAAGGTCCTGTACTAATGATAACTTATTCTTAATACTCGAGATAAACATAGGAATGCATCTCTTATCTCTTGTAGCCGACTGTTTGGCGCCTGTCATCCTGGACACCAAATAACTCTAAATCTAGAACGAAAGACTTAAAAGATATTTTTTTCCTAGAACAAACCTGGATCATCATGTTCTGACAGCTTCTCATATAACCGATGTTCTGGTGCCTCACTATTCTCGTCAATTCAATGAAATATCAGATTTTCCTGAAATCTTTTCCACTCATCAACAATATTAGTTCTTTCTTTTAGTTTTTAAGGACACTCTAGTACTTACATATATTTTTGTACTTGTTTTCCAACTTTTATCAAGTATTTTTAATAAAACTGTCATCTTTATTAAAAATCCTCTTTACTATTTTAGTTATTTCTACATTAAATGCGAAACAAGAATTAAATACATCGAATCCTTAGTTATATGAGAATTTCACGAGAATATAAATGTATGCATAACATTTCGAAGATTTTATCTAACACGAAATATAAGCTTATCTAAAAGAACTGATAAATCTGAGATTATTAAATTGTTCCTTAAGTAAATCAAATTAGATGAATGAAAGGCTGTTGAATATATTATAAATAGTCTAAATTAAAATGATCAATTATATTGCACTTGATGTCTGCTGATATGTTGTTAATAAAAAAATCTATTATGAATGGATGGATGATCCGATAGCTATAGCAAAGTATGTGATTATAAAATGTTATGTCAGCCCTATTTTTGTTATAGTTGTTCCAAATCTTATGTTTCACAATAAGATATTTTTTACATTTTAATAGTTATCGATAACGTATAAATAGCCGATTTTGATCAAATTGTCGACGTCAAAGTCTAATAGAAGTCAGCAGAACATATACTTTATTTACTACAAATCTAGGAATCTCTATGGGAAATCAAATTTGATAATACGGAATAAACTAATGAACTATATAGATACTGAATAAAAAATTTCAATCAATGTTTATTTATCTTATTAGGTGTCGCTCATTCCAATGTTCGAAATCTCATTAACAAAAATCAGTACATTTAACTACGATATATCGCCAGCCTTTAACAAAATTACAATATATTTGTACATTAATAGAAAGCGGCGATATCCTTTTTACTCTACGTTTAAATATAACGCCTTCAGTCTTTACGATTATTACTCTTATAATATACCATTACCGGGATATACTTTTAAAATTCTATTTAAAGCTCAATGAAAGGATAGTAAATTCTCTTCTTTTAACATAACTAGAAGTTCTATCTTGACTAAATTTGAATATTCGGTTGTCGGTGAAAGCCTTTTTAAAGCTGCAGAAAGAATAAAACGCGAGATGCAAAGAAGAGACGCGAGATGTAAAATCGACTGTTTAGGAGCACAGGAGATAAACAGCTGATCGCTCCTGTTATTATTGTAATAACAAATGACGTTAAGCGCCGGGTATCCTAACGATGCGAATGACACGAAAAACATAAATATGAAGTTGTTGTCATATAAGCGACTAATGCGCGCATAGAATTTATCAGAACACATAATATACAATAGATACAAAAAATAATATACAAAAATTCTCATTTACTGATACTAAATAAATGCAAGCGTCATAAACTTTCTCGTTTGCGTCAGATAATCCATGCAGTTAAGGTTCCCTAGAGTTGTTAACTTTAATTTACTTGGGAAGATTTCAGCTATTTTTCAGTTTTACTTGATCTCGAAATTCTTGCTATGATGTAGATAACTCCTATGGAATAGGATCATCCTATCCTAAATTCAATTTCCATACATCATGCAATATGATCTTTGCAAATACGATGACCTATGCTAGATGTCTTAATGGGCTATACAACTGAGTTATTTGTGACAGAATGGAACAGGATTATCCTTTGATTTGATGCTGACATCATAAGTAAGCATTTATCTATATCTATGGAATCCCAGCTGATAGATTCTGCTTTGTGGTTCTACCTTGGAACCGCAAAGCCGAAATAAAATGTTTTTGTTTTTCCATCCTAACATAATTTCTATTGCGTAACATTCGATCAGTTTGATAGATTTTCAATCTATTTCATTGATTTTTATTTATGAAGACGTAGTCCTGCTTTGTTGATAAGTTGTATGAGGTCATTTCTCAACTGTTTTTTCTATAAATACTGGCTCTCGTCAGTAGATCATCTAATAAAAAATTATTCTTGAACATTGCGGCTACTTTCATCAGCTAGTTGCTTCAAATAGCGCGTTACTAGAAACGGCATTGCTAATGTTCTATAAGTTATAGTATTAAATTGATAAACTTTTAGTATCTTCTTTCTGATAAATCTCCATAAAATTTTCTAATAGCTTCTATTATCTGGATGAACTCCTATATTGAATTTTGCAGAGGTATCAAATACCACTCTGAATTTTGTTGTTACACTAGACTCCTTAATTACTACATAATGTGGTATGTAATATACCTCCTTATTCGCAGCCGAAACTTGCTCCATTTGCTTCAGATCTTCATATTCCTCCATGAGACGAAGATATTGTTCCTTTAGTTTGGAATTCTGTCCTAATTGCTTCTCTAACGCAAAAAATCTTTAAGTGTAATATTGGTAAGCGAAAGGGATTTTACCATTGTATAAAAAATCGAAAAATATCCCAACTTCTGTAAGTTTTTCAATCTTTATAAGTTAATTAAATATAGGATCTAATAATCTAGTGTAACTAAGAATTTTAAGGTATTCCTTATATATAAGAACTGAAAGGAGATTATCCGTGATTTCAGAAAGTACTAAGAATGTGAGTTTTGTAGAATAATTAAAATTTTGAAATTTAAATTTCATTCCTCTCCATTCGGTGTTATTTATCTTGATTATTTAAAACTCTTAAACTTTTTTTTTTTCTTTAGGATCAATCTTTTTATTAACTTTTTAGTTATAATATTAGGTTGGAGTCTATTGTCGAGTAAAACTCTACATACATGTTGACCTCCGTTACTATTAATCAAGTCAACAATTAATAAATTAAAAATATAATAACCCTTAGGGTGATATACATTTTTACTTTTTTTACTCTATTCTGATCTGAACTCTGTTTTAGAATCTGTATGTAACAATGTATGATGACATTTATTACAAATTAAACTTACACTCATTTACCAAATGATTACGCTATCTGTATTTTTCTTTTATTTGTATTTTCTAACTCAGAAAGATTTTTATAAATCTTGAATAAAATTTGAATGTAGTGATTGCTCTTACAAATAGCATATGACATATTTAATTGTTTGTTTACATAAAATTTACCCGATTGTTTTTTATCAGTTTTTTGATGGAACTTATTCCCCGATCTTACATTACATTTATTTTGATCTCTAGATTCAGAGTTGAACGTTAGTAAAATTTGGCATCTTTCTCGTAAAAATTCAACATTCTTTATATTTAGACATTGCAGTATCTTTTACTGATTGTTCCTACTAACTTTATCTAACTTAGACGCTATTAGACAAATAAGTAGCGTGTCTTATGAGTCTGATCGAACAGCGAGGTAATCTCCCATTGATGATTCTTGTAATCAACGCAAAGTAAATATAATAATTGTTTTCAAAATCAGATTTTTCTGCTTTGTGGTTCGATCCTAGAACTGCAAGACCAAAATACAATAATTCCAAGCCTGATTGTACTTTGTCATATTAAACCTGAACTTCTTTAAACGTTGAAGTTAAAATTCTTCGATAGATATTATTTCGCGATTATTTTGATATTAATCCAGAAAATTGTTAAATTTCATCAATCGAATTTTACAATTTGTATCCGTCTGACTTAATAGATTCGCTAATACTGAATATAATAATACACAACTTTACTCTCAAGGTCAAAAGATAAGATTTATATATAAAGCTTACTTTAATTCTAACGATGACTTATCGGTTGTTGAAAGGACACCGCTTCTCGAAAATTCTCCTATTGATGTTTCTAGAATTTTCTTATAGCTTTCAATTTTGACCAAGTTCAAATGCCACCTTATAATTTATTTATTCTTAACAATAATTCTCAGAAATGTAATCATCTGCAAGAAACCTCCACCTAGTAGATTCAGAAATTTTCGTTGCAATTGCAACGATCCTATAATTTTGAAGAAACATTCAACTCTTCGAATTTGCTTCATCTTAAGTTGTCGAAGGTTCCACATAGCATTTTTTTCTTAGCAAATCAGTTTAATATTTATAGTTTTTACTCTTGGCCTCATATTATCTTGATTTATCATCAAATTTCTCTTATATACTGATTTTTTTTTTGAATCTCAAAATTATTTGAAAATTTGAATCGATGGAATCACAAATGATGAATTGATCTCGACAACACGAAATAAATTAGTGGACTGCAATACTAAATAAAAATAAAATACTAAATAAAAAAAAATTTCTTTATTAAAATATTAAGATATTATAATAGTAAGATATTGTCAATTCGTTTCGTATTTAGTAGCGTAAGACTATACGTTTCATTATGAACTGAATTCTCGTATTGCTCTTTTATTTCAAATTTATTTAACACCTCGTCAGGTGTTGCTCATACGAATATTTGAAATATCATTAACAGAAATCAGTACATTGAGCTACGATTCTTCAATTCAATAAAGCATAATTCATTTATGAACTTAAAATTGCTGCGAAAAACAGAGAAATTAATATTATTATTAATTAGTTTTGCTATACTACATCTTTCCTCCACGTGATATAGTCATTATACTATACTACGATACTATAGTTGAGTATAAAGAGTATAAAGAAAAAACTAGTCCCTGTTCAAGTTAAGTTTCCATGATTAAAGGTATTTCAATCTGGGATTTGAATAAAATAAGTAACAGCTTGTAACTTTTTGGAATAATCGAACAAGCATTCCAAAGAAATTTCGTATAAATTTTTAGAATGAATATCGATTATATAAGAATCTAGAATTATTTCCAGATTACTTGAAATTTGTCGAATTCCGTATAGTAAAGACAAAGTTTTTGTACTAAGATCAATATATTATTCGTGTCAACCAATAAGTTGAATTTCTTCATCGCATTAGCAAGTCGAATATGTATTAATTTTTATTCCCATCTCGCTGATATTTGGAAAACCGGAGAATAGAGAGGGAGTGGGAAGAAAGCCAGAATTTCACCGAGTGTCGGTGATCGATCTTCTAAGGGTGGAGATAAGAATAGGAGAAGGAGAGCGATCGTAAATCTCATATCACCGCGCCGGTATTTTTCAATGCAATCTGTTTAATATCAATGTTATTATCTTCTCATTAGTACAAATTTATTGGCAAAAATTAATTATGCGATTATCTTTATATATTTGATACATTTTGTTTTAAAAGATTACAAATTGTTTAAAGATTACAATTCCTTTTACAATCCTTTTGGCAGAGTGATCAAACGTTTGATTCATTGAATATGCTTTTTATTAGAGAAAAATTATGACGCTACAAATGAAACGGATTTTATTTACATCATTGATAATCGTACTCAACAAGAAATTCACTCGTGATACGTGACAAAACTATTCGTCCGCAGAAAGACACATACATCACTATATAAGAATTTGGATTTAATCCTAAACTTCTAACTCGGTTAATAGCTCATTGATGAATATCTTGAAGAAAGATTCTTGAGCACTATACTCAATATACGTTATGTCTGAATTCATAGAAAAGGTACAAAATGGAATGTTTTTTTCTTCTAGTTGTTTTTTGAATGAGCTCTAATTATCGATACCATCAAGCTGAAGTTTGATTCTTTTTCTAGGATATTTAATTTTAAACGTTTTCTCGATCTCGCATGTGAATCGCAAACCCACATTCAAATCGAGAAATGCTATAAGTCGCATTAGAGAAATTTGATATATTGTACAATCGAAAATGTTTCACAGGAACGCACTGATTTGTCACTGGATTGGAAGTATCAATATTAGATCAAATACCGGTGTTTTCATTTTAGATTTATCACTATATTTAGATATTCGTAAAGATTTATTTATCGATATAATCCTGGTTGACTTAATATAAGAATCACTGTCTTCGTTGAATGCTGTGACTACGGAACAACAATTATAAATGGAAATGTTCGATTCATTTTTAGTATCTATATTAGATAAACACGTAAGATAATTTTAAATACTTTTGAATACTATCCAAATGTTCATTTAAATGAACATTTAGATAGTATTCAAAACCTTGACCCTTCCTTATCATTATATCTTCATAGATTAAAACAAGGTGGGATTATTTTTTTTCAATTTTGTTTTGAGAATCTTGTCAAAACTCCACCCTCACGAGTCACCCTGAAAGGAGGAAAATTCTGAATCTTACTTGCAGAAGAGCGTTAGTTCATGTTCTCACTTACCGTTCATATTTCAAGCATGGTATTTCTTCCAAAATGCATTATTTTTGTATTTAATTTGATGCGTATCGAGTCACGATCGATTAAGTCAAGGAAAAGTAATTGATAATGTGACGAAATTCACAAAATAACGACAATGAATAATTTTTCGGAGTTACTGATTTATAAAGCGAAGAAAAAATCAATTTTATAGGATAAATGAAACGAAAACTATAAAAAAAAAAAATATAATTTTTATTACAATAAATTGCCTCCTCGTTTTTGAATTGCTTCGAGCAACTTTAATTTATAAACAAATCTAATGGCAAATTGTTGGCTCTACTCTATGGCGTAAACTTAAATTTTTCGAATTGGAGCAAGTCATGTGGCAATCAAATCAAACATTTTCAACACTCTTAATGAAAATTAATAATAGCATACAATTAGTAGAGAGTAAAGTACGATTAATTGAATCAGTAGCAACATATGTTTATATATCATAGTACAGAACAGGAAGTAATCCGTACGGCAAAACTTGCATAAAATATCAGTCATTGACATTAATGGATTACCACATGAAATTATACTTAAGCTGTACAAATCATATACGATTGCAATCAGCATTGATCTTTCTCTGATGGTTTAATATTGGGTTGGCAACTAAGTGATTGCGGATTTCGTCGTTTCCTTCTTATTTGAAATCCAGCAATCACTTAGTTGCCAATACATTGCCGCACACTTTTAATTTGACGATTGTGCTTAGAAACACATTTTTTTTTCAATTGTTTATGACTGCCATATGAAATTGAACGTCAGTCGTCATATGTAAGACGACTACAGCTGTCATTTGCTTATATAATATATCGCCAAAAATCGGACGGCTATAGCCGTTATTTGTTAACTAATGATGTTATGGGGAAATTAGTTCACGTAGATATTAATGAAAATAATAATGTGACACGAATATGGTTAGAGTTTCCCCATTCGTCTAAGATCGATGAGAGAATAAGACCCAAAGTTACCGCATACGTATAGAACAATAAAATTAATCGAATTTTTTCAATATCATCAGATGAACATTGATTATCCATAAATTTTAAGGAAGTATCTTTAATGAGATTATATATGAATGTGAAATGATCGTTTTTTACTAATAATAGATTTTTAAGATAATTATTTCCCTAAAAAAAAGAAATTTTGATTTTGACAAGGAAGTTTTGAGAAATGCTCGTTAAGAGGGTTTTCTTCCTATGCGTTTGAAAGGATTGACGTCATGAATTCTTTTAGTTACAATTTTTGTCGAATTTTGATGATCAAAAACTCTTTTGAAAGATAAAGGTTTTCTATACGAGATAATCATGTCAAAAAAATGTTATTTTATTTGCAAAATTTATGTTTAAAAAATAAGTAATTTTTAATAGTAATTTTCAGGCAAATGAAAATCTGTAGTGAAAATTAGAAACGATAATTTCGTATAGAAAACTTTTATCTTTGGACGAATTATTGATTATCAAAATCGGATAAAAATTGCTACTTAAAGAATTTATGGTGTAAACTCTTGTAACGCGCTGCATAAATTTTATGCTTTTATGCAGATATTTTTATAATGAATAAATTTAATTAAACATATATCATTCATTATAGTCAGTAATAATTATCATTCAGAATAACGTAATGTTTATTATAGCACGTCTATCTGTTAATGATTTATTTTTTTGTTATTTCGTTTTTCCTTGAAAGTTAACGGATACGTTTTTCTAGTCTTCTTGCACGTTAACTCTTTTAGGCTATTTTAAATACAACTCTTTTAGGTCATTTTAATTCTTATATTATCTGCTATTATTAACTCGATGTTCATACGTATTTTGTTATTATTCCGATATATACATTATTCGATTATATATATATATATATATATATATATATATATATATATATATATATATATATATATATGTATATATATATACGTAGAGATTTGTTATTAAATAATATTATAACTATTATAATGAATTGTTTTAACTAGATGCAAAAAAAGTAATATATATATATATAACGTCGAATCGAATATGAGAAGAACATTAACGTTTATTTAGAAATTGCATATTTCGTCTTTTTCAAGTCAAATAGAAATATGATGCGTAACATTCCTATATTATAACATTTATTAAAATATGAAGCAAAATTATTAATTCTTGTTATATAATTCTCTTTTTTTTACTAATGTAAAATATTCTTGTATTAACATATATATATATACATGCACGTTGTACCCATGTACACACACACACATAGTATTAACAAAAAAATTATCTAGATTTTCTAATAAAAATATTTTTTCTTTATTTTTATTAATTTTATCAATAAAATTGTAATTAAATATTATATATTATGAAAAGTATGAATTGATCTATTTTTATACGCTCTTCACTATCGGACACGCTGATATTAGTCGGACGATTTTGTCATCATAAGACATCTAGCTAATTGTAAAATGAGGCTTAAGATGCATTAAGAAGAACATAATTCAGTAGATAGGAGAAGAAATAAGAAAAATTCTAGAGACAAAGTATGAGTCAGAGAAACATTAGGAAGGGATGTATGTGTGTGTGTGTGTGTGTGTGAGAAAGAAGAGAGGGAGAGAGAGAGAGAATGAGAACATATACACAATATTACATATACAATTTGTCGCTATATTATGTTCTATCTTTTTCTCTCTCTTTCTATCTTCCTTGTATACTTAAGAAAAGCATTAACGCCCAGCTTATGCTTTATCTCACTTCCTATTATCTTATCTCTGTTTGTCTCTTTCTTCCATATAGTTTTATTTTTCGGTTCATTTCCGTCTAACCTTTTTCCGTTTCATCTTTTCTTAATTTATTCTCGTTATAAAAGTTTCAAAAAAACGTTTTACTAAATAGGCAATAAAAATGTGATGATGTAAGATTCGTTACATCGTGCACAAAAAGTCTATTATTTCTTGAAAATTAGAAAAAACTTATTAAGACCCTTAAGACTTATTAGACTTATTAAGACTCTTCTCAAATTATCTTTCACAGATCTCTAGTGTTTCGCGAAAAGTCTATGTGTTTCGTGAAAAATTATGAATATTTTTATATGTTTTGTATTACATAATTAAAATTTTAGAATAAATACTTGTTTTGTTTTTTTTTTAAATTCTTATATTTACTTGTTTAATTTATTTATTATTAATATCCATCTATTCTATAAAATAAAATAAGATGTTCCATTAAAATTTTAGAATTTAAACAGTGGGACCAATTTCTAGAGTGCCGATCGAAAATAGATCAAATACTCGTATAACTAAAAAGATAACTTCATTATCTTTCATTCAAAACGTACACATAATAACATACACACAAACACACGATAACTTTAGCAACAGGTACGGACAAAATATGAAAACAAGTGCAAGCATGGAAAACTGTCATCACCATGCATCTATCGTATCGAACCATAAGCTTATGTATTTATTACATAATCGCGATAAATAATTTATTACATTTATAAATATAAACAAATTAATTTATTACATTTGTTTCGCGATAAATACATAGTAAATAATAAATATAATTGGCACATATATAATAATAATTAGTATATAAATTTGCGAAACAAAAAACAAGATTTTATCGCATATTTTATCAAAAATATTGAGTTTTCCGGAAAGTTCGTGCCGATTTTTGATAAATGGCGTAATAACAAAATTGGCACAAACTTTTCGGACAATCTAATAATTAATGATTATTTACGTATTATATTATTTTAATATAAATTAAAAATCATCATATGAAATTTGTCTTCTTTCGTTACTATAAAGTATCGTCATCTTATATGTACATAATGTATATAATATAAGTATATTCTTTTACTTCTTTGTATCATTGTTCTTATTATTATATTATTGTATTACATATTATTATTACAGTAATAGTAGTAGTAAAAGTAAAATACTCTTATAGAGGAAACCATAAAAAAGATTTTATGATTTTTGGTAAAAAAACCTCATAGATAATGTCGAAATGAACTCGTATTTTGATTTTTATAATAATAATATATAGTATATAAATATATATTCACTAATTAGTATTTTTAATGTATTTACTTTATATTTAAAATTATACTTCTTTAAATTGTATAACTGCTGTGTTCTATCTAGCACAGATTACCGCGAAACACATGTCAATCATCAGTGAAGGAAATAAATATAAGAGATTGAATAATAATATATAATAGTCTTAATAAACTATTAAGGAAAAAAAAAATTAGTTGATTATATTTGTTTACATCGATACAATAAAAAACAACTAACAGAATTATTTAACCTCGGGAATTTAAAAAAAAAAAGCTTTATTTTTATGTATGAATTCTTCTCAATTTTTTAAGACAATTTTTTTCAAAGGAAGTAAAACTTTCTCAAAAATTTGAAAAAAATGAGATCCTAGTTTAAACTTATGTCTTTAAAATGAGACCTAGTTCATTAAAATCAGTTAAGAATTACGGCTGTTTTCATTGTTGACGTGTTATTATTATATAATCAGGGATAAAGAATAGCCTTATAAAAGACGATAATTTATATTTGCGACAGATGACGTAATTTGGACTTTCTTCACGTTTTGTTCACACTTCGGAGGATTTTAAGAAACGGAAGTTAAAAGTATATATATTAAAAGAAAATTGAATTTCTTCATACCTACTGTAAAAAGATTCATGATACTACTTTGCCAGATTATATTATCTCTGAATTCGCGATTTATTGCTCTCTTACAACCTTGAAATTTTTATATCTCAATACTTTTTATCGATACTTCCTAGAAAATTGTATTAGTGCCGTCATTCTTGCAAATAGAAGATAATCGATTAAGTAGATGACAGTTTATTAGAAAATTAACAGAGTAATTTTGGTGTGTTTGATCCTTTAAGTCTTAACTTGAGTTAACGAGTTATTTTTTGTTAAAAATGTTCTTCTTCCACCTTCTTAGTGGAAGTATTCCAGGTTCACTCCGGAACTAACCAATTAATTCGACTCATCGAAATCAGGCCGGCTAGTACGGTACTCCCTTCCTCAATCATGTGATTGCGTCATCTGCTGATTCACGAGGCACACGCGCCTGTAGCTTCAACGAAGCATTAATACTATAGTTAAATTTCTATTCCTGACATTTTTTTTTATTTTTTCGAAGGCTCAATTAATAATGTTGCGTAATACGTATACTCAATGCGGATGGTTAATTTAGAACATTTTAAAATCAACTGAATACATTCTGTTTGTTAGTTCATTAGGAACCATCAACGAGACCGAAGACTTAAATGAGACTATAATAAGCTTATACAACGATATTTTCTGATCATACGTATCACGATAAAATGGGTTATTCTTTGTTGATTTATCGAAATATAGTAAGATTAATTTAAATCTTTTCAGAAATACTGTTACGTAAAACCACGCGTTTGAACCTATATAAACTTTAATAACAAAAAAAGACCAACTTATATACAATTAACAACTTTACAAACTCTTTTAAGAAAATATATAAATATTCTATTTATTTCTTTTGAGTATTGGAACGTAATTTTGAATAAATTTTAATTCTTTTAAATAAAATTACAAAAAAGAAATTCAGTGTATTAATGTGATTAAAAGAGTAAATTAGTGAACTTTTAGATGGAATTCAATCCCTATTCTTACTCATTATCCACTCTTTTTTCACATTTTGAATGGAGAACTCATGACTCAATCATTATTCGAAAAGAAAGAAGAAAGGAGCATTTTTTTAGTTTTTTAGTATTAAACCTTGAATGATTCTCAAAGGTAAATGATTTCTTTTTCTTTATAATAAATTTAAATATTATTTGTTAATCATGACAGTTATTATAGGATAAAAGGATTTAAGGATAGTTCACTGGATGAAATCACGGAATAATAATCAAAGCCAGGCGGTTTGAATTAGGCACTGTAACTGTTAATCTGACGAGTTCGGCCAGCTGGAGACGATAATTACATCAGAGAGGCGTCAAATGTAACGGATACTTTTTTATCAAATATAACGGTCTTCTTGTTTTTCTAATATTGTATTCCATAAGTGCCTACTATAATAATTTCAAGTTGAAAAACATTTCTACGTAATTTACAATATCAAAGATCGATCATAATTGTTAAGAATGTTTCATTATACATGCTGCTTTGTAACAATGATTCTTTCTTAACTAGACACGTATATGTGATCTGACGAAGAATTATACTGATGCAGAAGATAAATGGCTCGATTGGTCAGCTTAGAAACTCTCTTTGCTTCTTCTCTTTTTCTTTCGTCTCAAAGATAATTTGATAATCGAATGATAAATTTCAGACAAAATGCTGCTTTATTCAAGATATAACTTCAAAGATAGCTTGTGTAATTGAATAAATCTTCGAGGAAGTCCATTGAATTAGATTTTTCATTCTGATTTAACATAAAAGGAAAAAACAACGATACTTTCCGATCATATCTATCACGATAAAACGGGTTATTCTTTGTTGATTTATCGAAACATAATAAGTTAATTTAAATAGTAGTTAATTTAAAAACATAATAGCTAATAGTAATTAATATTAATCATAGTAGTTAATTTAAATCTTTTCAGAAATACTGTTACGTAAAATCACGCGTTTGAACCTAACCAAACTTTAATAACAAAAAAAAAGGACTACTTATGTACAATTAACAGCTTTACGAACTCTCTTAAAAAAATATATAAATATTTCGGAATGTTCGTGACTCACGTTCTCTCAGGTTTTCAAAATTGAAAATCGACGGCAACCAGTTATTATAACTCAAATTCTCTCGATGCTTAGAAACGGCCTACTAGTTCCGATCTTAATCCGACTTCCTCTAGGCCGGCTGGTAACAATACTTAATCATTTGATAGTTCTATTCTAAGATTCTTCTATTATATAAATATAGTAACAGGAATAGAATATGGCAGTTAAAATATACTACAGCCTACTGTTTAATCTAACACTACCTTATAATAATAATGTTAATAGTCCTTATTATCAAATCTGTCAAATAAATATATAATTCAAAGATTATTCAAGAGTAAATCTCCAATTTTCAATCTATTTTTTATTTATTATTTATTATAGATCCGATTTTTTTATCATTATTACGATGTACAGAGAAGTTCTCTCGGATTATACTTGGTTCAAGTGAAACCGTATCAAAATAATTTTAAACTATTATGGTGATAAAAACGACGATTAGGATATTCAGTCAGTTTATCTTCCAAAAATCAAATATAGATATGCAATAGAGGGATAATAAAGATAAGATTAACATGATACGAGTTAATATTTATATTCCAGATATTTTTTGCAATTTGAGGCAAATAAAGAACATATTTCAAAAAGTCATACAATTATTGATGATATTCCTCTTAGTCTAAAATGATTCGGTATACTTAAGTTATAAATACTACGGGATGGGCCAAAAATTCCTAAGCTTGCAATGTCACAATCTAAAAAAAATTAATTTAAAAAGTCTCGAAAAAAAGTAATTGATTTTTAAATTGGTTATAAATTTTCGACGCAATCTTTATCTATTTATTTTCTTTATTTTCATACTATTAATATTGAAATCTTTACGAGTACTACGAGAAGTCGTTAAAACTTTTGATTATTATAATCCTATAATAGAGTCTGAAAAAATACCAAAGCAGTACGTTGATTTCGTTAATGAAACTGATGTAATTGAAGTAGATGGTTTTGAATCAACCATTTATTGACATTTCATTTTAAATTGATATTTTTTTCATATTTTCTCAATCATCACTTCTTGTGGTGGTACTGACACCAACATTGACACGTCAGACTTTAAAATAATGTATGGAGGAAAATAATAGGACTAACGTCGAGTTGGTTAAAATATCATCAGGAAGACTGTTTTTAATCTAACTAAAATTCAGATGTGAATTGCATGTGGATATTATAGTCAGAAACTCTGCTGTATATCGTTAAGTAAGTAAAATACATTTCTTTATCCATGTAATCTTATTTCCTTTTTTAATAATGTAATTGGAATGGGTGCATGTGGTAGGCGAGATGCTGCCAGTATGGGAAATATATTGGGTGCACTTATTTGAAGTATTATTGAACTAAAAAAGTTTATTTTATATTTGGATAGTCTAAAATTGACGCGTATCCTAAGCTAAACATTTACTAAAATTTCATTAAATTCTTCTTATATCATTTCTCCGTATTCAGTTGATAAAGTCTAACAATATAAGAATAATAATGTGATACAGTATAATAATAAATCGTAATCATTTAATACATCCATATACTTTTTTCATATGAGATAAATAAATATAAAGCGTTTCCAAATAATCAAAATGGTAAAAAACTATTAACCAATTTGCAGAATTAGAAAATGGAAACGAAGGAGAATCAAGTTCTATCCAATGGACTATTAGAGGCAGACAGTATGCCATCAAATGACAAAAATAGAGGTAATAAATGGTGGAGATGGCGATGATGACGCTACCTATATTTTCATTATAAGTAAATGATCAAATGCGACGAGATTAAACGCGATACAATTTTAATTAAAATTATTAAAATAGGGTTGGATTAAGACTAGGTGTACGAAAATCCATGGATGATAGAAAATATGCTGCTTCACCTGAAAGATCATTTAATTCTGATGATTACTGAAAACACAAATATTGCGATGGACAAATGATATTAAGTTAAATGTGCTGAAAATATTCATTTTCTTTAACGATATAAATTTGATTCGAACAGATCCTGATGGTGGTTGGAAAGTTCGAACAATATATTACAAATAGCATCTGGAATTTCTTTGGCTTGTCGAGAAAAAATGCTGTCTGTAGTAAAGAAAGTTATATTAATGACAGATTTGTCGGAAGTGATGGTAGGGACGAAGATTATATAGGTAAAGGTAACTAGCAACTCCTTACTAGCTAATTTCTTTTTATGATTCTTAAGGTATAAATATAGACTTGAATAGAATTTAATGCAAACGATTTTTACCTCTGATAAAATTTGATATATATTTAAAAACTCTTAATTTTCATTTAGATTAACAGATTCGGAGAATTTTCTTACAAATATAAATTATTTCGAAGTATTGCTATCTTATTTTTAATATCATGAGGGAGTACACTTTTGGTAATGTCGAAGATAAGTATTCTTACGTTTCAGCTATTTTATTACACGTTTATTTTCAACCTGGACCTGGACCTGGATCTGATAAAGTTTGCATAATATCTAGTTATGTTTGTGATTTTCTTTACATTGCTCTCGATCAATATCTAAATGAAATAAAAGATCTCTGTCCATTAAATATGTTCTCAAGCGTGATTCCAAATCCTATATCAATAAGTAACGTATTATTAATATTTAATTATCATTAATGTGAGATGAAAGATTCTAGCATTAGTTGTCTGTGTATATGCGTATGAGATAAATCGATCGGCAGTTGAATAAAAGATGGAAGGTTCTAGCGTTAGTTAGATGTGTGTGCATATGTATGAGACGGTAGAACAAAAGTATGATCTGCTCTTTATGAGATATTTGTTTATGAAAGAAAAAGAGAGGGGCTAAGATATTGGAGGTGAGAATGAGATGAAAGTGTTGCATGAGTGAGATAAGCAACAAAGCAACAAGCGAAACAAAGTAACGAATAGGACAAAAAAAGGTAGGAATTATCGAATACATATGCACGAATATGAGTGGAGATGAGAAAAGCTACGGGGCAAATGTAAGAAAAAGAACAACAGAGAACAATCTTGAGTAGATCAAATGAAAAGTAATGAGAAAAGGTCTTAAGTGCACTAAATGCAGAGTAAAGAACAATCATGAGAAAAACAATCTAAAAGTAGAGAATTGTAACTATTGTAATACATTCATTAATAAAATGCTTATTAATTAAGAGTAAATAATCCAAGTTTCGCTAGTCTATATCTCCCAGGCAGAAAAAATTATCCTAGATTAATATATAATAATTATTATTAGAAGTAAATATTTTTTAATGAAAATTTATGTCTATTGTAGTGCTTATTTACTCAAAAGTTTTTTATGATTTAGTTGATATAATCATTAGTACGATTTTATTATTAACTTTCATTGAATTTTGTCTGCTGCTTCGTAAGCGATCAAATCCTTTTATCAAAAATGAAAATCGATATATTATAATATCTGATCTTCATAAATTTTATCTCGTAAACAATTGCTGTCAGAATTGAAAATCTTTTTTATGACTTCGTCAAGTGACGATCGGAAACGATACAGAGTTGATAAAGATAGCCTTAGAAGTTATCTCAAACACGATGATGACTGAGTTTAATCCGAATTATGAATTCACTAAGAACTAATAGAGTTTTATTGATTTACTTCAGATTCCACGTGAATATATATATCTCTTTAATGAAGTTAGTATTTTATTCTTTTGAATAAAAGAAATGAAAGAATTTTCAAAAACTAAATAAATTTATGATACAAGTAGACCACTTAGACAAGGTACTTTCGGCGTAGTCTTTCAAGATATAACAAGAATCATCCGGTAGCTGTTAAAACTCTACCCTCATTGGCAATATCCCAAGCCGAAGTTGATTTCATGATGGAAGGCAGCCGTCCCAACATAGTACATTTTATCGGAGTCTTTTTCGACAGGCATCCAAAATATATCGTATTAGAATTATTAACTGGTAGTGATTTGAATTATTTTTTTCGAAAAAATATACTAAGTTCTGTGAGTTAGTCTCTGATTTGTATCTATGTGACAAGAAAAATGGAAATGAACTATTTATTTATTCACGTCCGGGATTATAATCATCAGGAGCTTTCTACCATGTTAACTATGTATGATCAGCCAACAATAGTTGTAAATACATGAAAGAGGTACTTGCATGTTGAAGACACAATTACAAACTTTGGTATAGCTAGAGATATTTACAGAAGTGATTATTACATAAAGTTATATATTAAATTTTTAAAGTAATATATATATAATATATATATTTATTTATAAATAAAATTTTATATCAGACTTTAGATTTTCAAGATTAATGTTACGGAATCATTGTAATAAACGATCATTAGTCGTAAGTTTATACTATCTGACTTTTGCAGATATAACTAATAAATGATGTGATGATTTTAATTTGAATGGCTTTCGGTGTTCTTCTCTGAGAAGTGATGTCTTTTGGATATATGCCATACACTGGCTGTGTCAATCGGAAGGTAATATCAATGATCAATGATCGAAGGTAATATCAACATCTGTTGATCATTTGAAAAAGCTAGTCGGTTGTCTCGATTCAATTTATAGTCTAATAACACATTGTTGGCATCAACGTCCGGAAGATCGACCTAGTTTTACGATCACTACCGAAAGAATTGATTATTTTGTGCATATAGAGTATATTTTTAAGAAATTGAATTATTCAAATGACTTATTAAAAATTAATTATAACGTAGAATTTCTTTTTACAATTTATAGAGTTTTTTAGTCATTATAATACCGTCCTAATAAACCATGCAACACCGAATTATAACATTTTATCAATTTGAGATCGTAAAATAACAATTATGAGATTGGATCCTGAAACAGAATGTATCAATGTACATTTAGATGTAAGTTAATTAAATAATATATAATTTGTTTAAACAAAAAATATATATTCATTGTTTAACATCATTAAATAAATAAAAAATACAAAATTCTATCGATTTTTTTATAGACTGCGTTGATTGATGGTCACGTGCACCAAAGAAAGATTGAATTTCGTTCTGTGATTTATCGCATTGAATAAAATCTCGTTTTAAAGATGGAGTTTTAAAAGAGCAGATGACTTTATGATTTTTTGAAGAAACTATATATTCTTTGAAAAACATGGTATCAAAAAATCGTGTTTTTCGGATTTTCTATGCATAGAAATAAAGCTTTTTTTAGTATTGAAAAAAATATTCTCCTTGTTTAAACCTTCATTTTTTGTTCATTATAATCAATCAATAATTATTCATTATTAGTGAAAACGCTGCTTTTGACATTTTTCATGAAAAATAAGTTTTGTATAAAAGTGTCTCTTGATATCTGTGATAAAAGAAAATAAATTCATACCTCCACTACTAAATTTTCATATGCATGCTTAAATAATGTTTTGCTTCTATGAAATAAACGATTGTTTGCTTGTATGTGTGCGTAAAATGATTCTTAGATTTTTTAATCCATTTCAAAAGCAAGAAAACGCATTTCGCAATGTTACACGGAGAAATTACGATAACTTATCCAAGAATTTTAATAAGCTTTGGATAAATGACTCTTTGATAAAAATAAAAAAATTCGTGTTCAGTTGTTTATGCTAATGGGTCTTAATTTCTGAAATGTTATTAAATTTTAGAAATATGCATAATTCCTTTTATACTTTATATACTTGAGACATAGAAAAGTAATGTTTTAGTAGAATGGAAAACATCTATAGATTTATGATTAAATAATCTTAGGTTTGAGGCCGAATGATATTGAGAATTTTTTTTTATTGAATCAATGTAAACTAACATAATCAATTAATTTATTCTTTTCAAAAAAATCATAATATAAGTTCTTTTTCACACTAGTAATCTGCCAGAGTTTTCAAAGCTACTTTTTGTATAATTTAAATGATATATATATATATCATTTAACAAAACAAAATTTGATACATTCAATTTACACTAGTTAGTATCTCACAATGATTTCTGTTTTCCATTTTGGCTGCAATCCATGTATCACTTCGCGTAATGGCTTTACGCATGAATTCTCAAATCGTGTCTTCATCTACAGATAGGTATACTTAACACTAATGAGACACGATGACAAACACGAATTGTTCCTTTTATTTTCGTCTGTTTTCATTTCTCCTCGTCTTTCTATCTTTCAATTATATCAACAGTTCGTAATGCTCGCATTTATTATTATTCCGATTTTTGTTATATCGATTTTATTATTTTTACAATTTAGGATTTAATCTTATTGATTTCATAAAATTATAATTTGTATCAAATACTAAATCGATATAAGGAAAAAGTGAGATTTCATTAATAATTAGTCATTTATACCGTCTTGTCTGAAACAGATAAATGTAACAAAAATTTATCTTTTTCTAAGCGATTCCAAAGAAGAAGTCGTCGTCGGCCCATATGCGGACTCACTTTATTTTGGGAACTTGGAAAAACCCAATAACCAACGAAAAGGTTATAGCTAATATCTATTGTTCAAACGCGTATTAAATTTTCCGAAAATAAAGGAATGTTCAGATAAAACATTTTATATTTTTCATCTATTCGTAAATAAGACCATCAATCAATAAAAATAAATAGTCGCGAATAAGATATCCTTATGATCATCTATTCTAGTTTTCTGAATTGTAATACGCAACTATTGATTTTAATATTATAATGTAGAATGTTTATAATGTATATAATATTTTTAATTAATGATAGCTTTTATACTACATAATTTTTATTTGGAACTAGTAAATGAATTTTTTGACATTAGAATGATAGAAAACATTATTCTGCGGTCGTTTAAATCACTTTGCATCAAGACATTACTGTCAAAATGACAGAATAACTTTCCACATTTTATCTTGTCAAAAAGATAACACTACCACCAAGGAAGAATATAAATATGACAGAGTGAAAAGTGCGTTCACAGAGCCTACTAACGTTATCTGTCTGATTCTATTATCGAGATATTTAATTTTAAATGTCTGTCTAACGTAAGCCGTAATTTCCTGATTCGCATTCAAATCGAGAGATGCTATAAGTCGAGAAATACTATAGGAGAAATTTTAGATATACAATGAAATGAGTTTCACAGAAACGCGTCGATTTAGAACTGGATTGGAAATATCGATACTAGAAATTCTGAATTTTCATTTTTAAGTGTACCGCCAGATATTTGCAGAAATTTACTAATCGTTATAATTCTGATTCACTAAGAATCACTGTCTTCAAGTCCAATATCCATATTATGTAAATATGTAAGATTAAGAGCTTTTGAAACCAGAATTTCAATGGAGTCACGTAAAGCATTAGAACTTTTGTCCACTTTTTATGTAATTTTTTGTTCATCGAACATCTCGAGCACATCGAATGCAAAAAACAGAAATTGCCGATAAAATCGATAAATTATTGTGATCATTGGCCAAATCAGTGAAAGATCTTATGTTCGAAAAGCTCTTGGGCATTATATTTAAATTTTTCAATTAGAACAATAATTATATCACTTACATGATTAGTAAATGGTAGAATAATTCGGATTTCCGGAGTCAACGATCGATCGAAATAACACGGACTTTCCTTCAATAGATATATTTTCCTCACTGCCGAGACTTCTCAAGTTTTCATGGAAAAGAGTTGCGCCAAGAAGCAAAATACTCGCCACTCTTTCATATAGTTTATTTTTAAAGTTCGAATTGGAAAGCTGGTGTTGGCTCTCCTTTAGAAAGAGGAGCCAACATGAAATAATTCATAGTATTTCTTAACACATTTTGCGCCGCATCTATAGAACTTGCTTAACCATCGACGATAATTTTTATGTTTTGATTTATAAATGCATTTTAGAAAAATTGTTATAACTGAAAAAGTACTCAATATTTTGGTTTGAAATTTTAGCAAAGTATTAAGTTATGATTACATTGAAAAACATAGTTTTACGTAATCGATGGTTAAATGGCAATATGAAAAAGACGTACTTTTATGTGACCAGTGCAAAATGTGTTAACGTATAAATTCAATAATACATTTGAATAGAACAATCTTCATATGAAGACGTCATAAGAACATATATCAAGGTCAAGGTCAAGGTCAAAGTTATCGGAGGTGCCTTTCTTTATCATTACTCAATTTTCAAATCTGTTGTGACAGCACAATATTAATAGGTTCGTATACTTCACTAGTTTAAGACCGAATGATCACTATCAATTGCCACTAACTATGTGCAGTTGATTGATGATGCAGTTTAAATATATTTTTTTAAAATGCGAAACATATTTTAGAGGAATGTTCCGCCTTCTGTGCTTATTTCTTTTAACTATCGTTACAGCCCTCACAATAGATAAAAAGGGAAAATCCGCCCTTGATAAAAATAATCGAGAAGGGTTCTTTATAAACAAATATTTATAACAATTCGTCATTGCATAACGCAAGCCGGCAGAAACTCAAGATTGCTGACTATAAATATTTTATCTGGCCAACGCTTTCGGTAAATGAATATTATTTAATTTCTTAAAAATGTACGTTTTTAGATAGTACTAACGAACTTGTTATAAAACATGTGACTCTCCGACGATGATCAGTTATTAAAAATTACTCCATTAACGAAAGTCATTTACTTCCGGCATGATTTTTGATAGATAAAATACTTTGAAAAAATATGAAAATATTCATATCTTCAAAACTTCTAAATTCAGATAAGATTTAAGCAACAATTTGTTTAAATATATTATTAATATAAGATATTAATATAAGACGCAATCACACTTTTCAAATTTGTTCATACATTAAAAACATCGTTTTACAAATTAAGGTCCAAGATTTTGATTAATAAAAGATTAAAAAATAATAACGAAAGATTAAATAAATTCGACGACCAAATTCAGCGATTCGAATTTGCCAATATAGTAACAACCATCGAACAGAATATATTTCGAGGAGATAGTTATAATAAATTGTCCCGGACCTCTTGAAGACTATATCCGGCAAAGTAAAACGTGCAACTTATGCTCTATCTCACTCCTATCTCTCTGCCTCTCTCTTGCCGTTCTTTTTTTCGTTTCGTTTCCATTTAACTTTTTTTCGTTTCACTTTATTTCTGTTTCATCTTCTTATCAACTTATACTCGCTATTCTAGAGGCCTAAATTTATAAGAGCGCAATCGAAATTCTGAGGAAAAATAAACGACAAAGATTAAAGAAAAATATTATATAAATATAATATATCTGTATAAGTACACCTTTGTTATAAATATACTTATATAGACATTTAAGATATCTCGTTCTTTTTAGTTAACTCACTACGAAGCTCATACTATAAAAATTTCATTTCCAAAAATTTTTTTCTAAATAAGTAATGAACATGTAACGGTATATATATTGCAATGATCACAGAAAGAGTCCATTGTTGCTATTATTTACTACGAAGGTAGTAAGTAATAGTAAAGTAATAAATACTCATAGACTCGTGAAGTCATAATTTATCGAAATTTTCAAGACTTGAAACTTTGGAATCGATATTTCCTTATTGTAACTATACTAATGCCGTCATTCTTGGAGATAGAAGATAATCGATTAATTATTAACAATCTATTAGAAAATTAACAGAAAGATTCTGGCATATGTGATATTTTAATTATCTCAAATTCTTTTAATGACAAATAGCAGAACTATAATTCGAATGTACGAATTTAAGCGAGTTATTACTTATCAAAAACGCTGAATATTTGCCTTCTCAGTAAGAGCTCAAAAGAGTATTCCAGTTCACTCCGGAAATTGATTAATTCGAGTCATCGAAGTTAGAACTGGTAGTATGGTGCTCACTCACCGAATCATGCGATTGTATCATCTACGAGACATAAGCGCTTGAAGCATCAAAGAAGCATTAATACTAGTTAAACTCTTATTTTTGTGACATTTGTTTTATTCCATTTACGTATAAAGGTGATTAATTAAGAAAGCTTAATCAAATAATAAGAAGATTTATTATAGAGCAAAACTGTTGAGTCAACCGAGTACATTCCGTTCGTTAGTTCGTTAGTAAACATCATCGAGACCAATGATCAAAAAATCAGATATAAATACGTAATAGACGGATAATAAGATTAGTATGATACGAATTAATATTTACATTCCATGTATTTTTTGCAATTATTATCATCATTAATTTTGCAATTAATATGGTAGGGAAATAGTTAGTAAAGTGAGTTCACATATTTCACATAAACGTTTCTTTTCCTGTGTTTAGTGACGCGTTATATATTTTTAATTTATATTCTAATAATTATTGTATCGTTGTGTATTTAATATTATATTAATTTTAAATGATATTAATTAACAGAATTAATAAAGTTGAACAAATTTATAATTATTACACGATTATTGTAATATTTATATTATTTACGCAACAACTGGCAAAGATGCAGTAGCAATTTATGCTACAATCAAGTAGCAATTGATGATACAATCACTGTAAGTGTTCATAACGCTTTGAAAATACTTGTCTCAAGGTTAATACTATTATCTATTGAAGTAAAATAGCTATATAAAGCACTTTTCAAATATGTTCAATTGCTGATAATAGATAAAATCAGTATAGTCATTACTGAACTGTTGTTATAGATGGATTCAAGAGTTAAACAAATCTTCGACAATTGCGATACAAATTTTAACAGAATAAAGATCATTATTGCAAGCAACAATTACTTCCCGTTGGAGCAATTTCAATTTATATACAAATCGCTAGCAGTACTCCATGGTGTAAATTTAAATTTTTCGAGTTGGATAATAATATGTCTACACAAATGTTGTATAAAGAAATATAAAAGATATATAAAAATAGTATGTATAAATAAATATTATCACATTAAATTAAAATATTCTTACGAAAAAATAAATGTACAATTACATTGATTTCACAAGTTTCATTTCTAACGCGCGTAGAGATCAAATATCCATTTTTTCGTATTTTCTCAGTCTTTCATATTGTTATTTGTAGTGCTATCAACCGAATAGGTCCAACTGTAAAACATAGAGGAAAATAATAGAACTGACGTCCAGTTGATTGAAATACCATCGAATTCTTCTCAAGAAAATTTTATCTAACTATTTAGAAATGGACTACATGATATAATGAATACTATACGTAAGAAATTTTGCTATATATAGTTAATTAGATAATACAAGTTTTTTTACACACGTAATCATATTTTCTTTTTTAATAATTTAATTGAAATGGATGCATGTGGTGTGCAAAGTGCTGCCGATACGGGAAGTAAATACATTGGATGCATTTGTACAGAGTGTCATTGAATTAGAAAAGAGTGATCATTACATATTTGGACAGCCTGAAATTGACGGGTGTCCTAAAATAAACATTTATTAACGATTCATTCGATTCTTATTACATCATTTCTTCATAACGTTCAGTCGATAAAGTAATTTTTTCTAGCAATAAATTATTTATTATTTATTACGATTAAACGATGTAATTGAATTGTTTTTCCAAATAAGAAGAATAATATGGCATAGTATAATTATAATCGTAATCGTAATCATTTAATATGCACTCTTTCGTATAAAATAATTAGGAAAATAGAGATAAGATGTTTTCAAATACGCGAAGTTGTAAAAAACTATTAACCAATTTTTAAAATTTAGAAATGGCAGACAAAAGATTATTCTATTCAAATTTGAGAAAAAATTTTATGGTATGAATTATATAGGACATTGAAATTGTACGATAGTAAAAAAATGAAGGCAGAAATCGGTAGTAATAATACTTATATCATCACTGTAAGTAAACGTTTTATTATGCGTGAAACACGAACACGTTTGTATTTACACGAAATTCCCATATAACTAAGAATTTGAATTATTAAATTCTTGTTTCGCGCTTAAGGCAGAAATAACCAAAAGAATGAAGAGGATGTCAAAGTGTAAGTATATGAATATGTGAAGGATGTCAAAGAGTAAGTATAAGAATGCGCACGATTATTCTTAAGAATTAAAGGGAAAATCTAATAATGTAGATGAATGAAAGGAATTTGGGGAAAATCTGATATTTGAATCTTGATGAAAAAGGTGGTTCACCTTTTCATCAAAAATTTTAGGATATAAGGATTTAGCTTTATTCAAGAAAAACATACCGTATCGTTTAGAAAATGTTTTTTAGTCTAAATTTCCGGTTATCTATCTATCCTGAGTGGTAAGAAAAAATACAGGACCTTGAGTTTATGTTTCAAGAAATTTATGTATCGTGCATTTAGAATGAAAATAAATTTCGGGTAAACGAAAATATTATATAAGGGAGCGTGAAATTGCATTGCAGATCAAATGTGACGAAATGAAACGCGAAAGAAATCTTACGTTAAAATTAACATTAATTCACAGCTAAAAAACAATGATGAACAGCAACTGTTACTCATCGCTGTCGGTCGTGGTGGATTAGGATTATGTGTAAGACAATCCAAGGATGATAATAAACAATATGGGAAAGGTGCTACCCTCCTAAAAAATCAATTAATTCTGACTTATCGATTATTAGACACACAAGTATTGCAATTGATAAAAAGAAAAATAAATTGATGAAATCTTAATTTCGACAAATCCTAATGTTCGGGATGACGCATATTTTATGTCCCAAAAAATACACGGAAAACATTTGATTTTTGAAAGAACTGGTAATGGTGGCTGTAGATCGAAAAAAGAAAGTTACGATAATGGCTGATCTGGTGGCAATTGTAGTGATTGTTTAGCAGGAGGTGAAGGTGAAGGTTATATGGGTAAAGATAACTTTTTCCTTTTACTAACAAATTCTTTTTAAGATTTTCAAGCTAAAAAAATAAATATAGATTTTAATAGAATTTAATTCAAGTGATTTTGAATTCTAATAAAATTTGATATTTTCGTCTAATAATTTATGTATTCGACAAATTTTAATTCTCATTTGGATTAACGAATTGGAAGGAATTTCTTGCAAATGTAGATCATTTCAAAATAGATAACCTATTGTATTCTTAATATTATACAAAAAATAATACTGATTAAACATTTCTGTAAAGGTTACGGTGGATATTCTTATGCTGTCTTTATTCTACTACACGTTCACTTTCAGTTGATGAATCCTAAATCTGGTAAAGTTTACATAATAGTTACCACAAGAGGTTGTGGTTGCAATTTTCGTTGCGTTTCTCCTGATTTATATCTAACAACAAGGTTTTTGTGTCTACTAGCTTGGATCCTCAGCAGTGATTCCAGATCGTGTATCAGTAAGTGATACGTTACTAATATTTAATTATCATTATTATATAATCATTATTATTAGAAATAAATATTTTCTAACGAGAACTTAATATTATAGTCTCTGATAACTCAAAGGTTTCTTACCAAGCATTTATAATTTTGTTAATAATCGCTAGTACGATTTTATTACTGACTTTCACCGGATTTTGTCTGCTGCTTTGTAAGTAATTAAAATTCTCTTTCAAAGATGAAAATCGATATGTTATAATATCTAATCTTCATAAATTTTATCCCGTAGATAATCGCTGTCAGAATCGAAAAAATCTTTTATAATATCGGTAAGTGATGTTTGGAAATGGTGTGGAGTTCATAGTCTTGGAAGCTATCTCAAACATGATGATAACCAAGTTTAATCCGAATAACGGATTCATTAGAAACGTATATAATTTTATAGGTTTACCTCAGATTCTACGTGAATATATATATATATCTCTTTGGTGAAGTTAATATTTCATTTTTTTGGATAAAAGAATCATTCAATAATTAAATAAATTTATAATGCAAATAGACCACCTGAACAAAATGCTTTTGGTGAAGTCTTTCAAACCATAGCAATGAGCAACTCAGTAGCTATTAAAATTCTACTCTCGTAGATAACATCTCAAGCTAAAGATGATTTCATGATGGAAGGCTTTATCATGAGTAAAATCAGACATCCCAACATATTACATTTTATTGGAGTCTTTTTCGACAGGCACCCAAAATATATCGTATTAGAATTATTAGCTGGTGATGATTTGAAAAATTTCCTTCGTGAAGAAAGACGAAGACCAGTGAGTTAATCTATAATTTATGTGTCCATTTAATAAAAATAAAAAAGGGAAAAATCAATTTATTTATTAACTTCATGAATTATTATCATCAGGATCGTTCTACTACGTTACTTACTACGTTAACTATGTATGATTTGATAATCTGTGGCTACAATGTTGCGAATGATCGTAAATACGTGGAAGAGATACGTTTCATACATCGTGATATAGCCGCATGAAATTTTTATATTCACTTATAAAAGATCTGATCGTATAGTAAACATCGCGCACTTTGATATAGTTAGAGATATCTATAAAAAAAATTATTACATGAAAAACGGTATAAATATGTTACCTATCAAATTGACGTCATGAGAAATTTTTCTAGATGATATATTTATTACGAAATATGATATCTGGTGAGTTTCAATGACAATGTTTTTCAAGAAAATGATTTCAAACGTTCATTATGTATTACTATTATTATTAACATTTTGATCCATAAAAAATTAAATAACTTATAAATAAAATTTTATATCAGACTGATTTTATATCAAGATTAATTTTATGGCGTCATTTTAATAGATGATCTCTCTAATTTAAGTAATGTTTATATTGTCTACATTTTACAGATACAAATAATAAATGATGTAATGATTTTGATTTGTAAGACTTTCTGTTTCCTTCTCTGGGAAATTATGTCTTTTGGATACATGCCATATATTAATCGTGCCAATCGTGAGGTAATGTCAATGCTAACGGCTGGTGGGGGAAAATTCTGGTTATGAAAAGCCACCCGTTGGCCAAATTCAATTTACAGGATAATGACGCATTGTTGGCACTAATACCCGGAAGATCGGTCTAGTTTTACTACTATCACCGAATCAATCAAGAATTGATTATTGTTTATAGGTAGAGTATATTTTTAAGAAATTGAATTATTCAAATGACTTATTAAAAATGTATTATAAGGGCGAATTTTTTGTATGATTTAAAGAGTCTTTTGTTTATTAGGACCTCGACATAATAAACCACACATTTTACCAGCTTGAGATTGTGAAATAACAATTATGGGATCAGATCGTGTAACTCAGTGTGCATACAAATATGAGTTAGCTAAATAATATAGAATCTGTTTAAACAAAAAATATATACGCATTAATTGATATTACTAAATAAATAAAAAATATAAAATTCCATCGATTTCTTTAAAGATAACTTGATGATGATGATTTCTTTATGATGATAGATGGTTACATGCAATCTAAAATTAGCAAATAGAATTAGCAAAAATGCAAATAGAATTTTGTCTAGTGACTTATCGCGCTGAATGTTACCAATAATATAGCTTATATGTATCAGAAGAAATAAGGAAAATGGATCTACGAACGATAATACATCTCGAATAAGAAGTACTCTATATACTGAATCAGGACAGAATAATTGCTATAAGGATAATCCAAAAAATGTAAAAAAATGAAGATAGTCTCGAATACACTTGTACAAAAAACTTTGTACAATACTCAGATTAAAGTTCTAAGAACATATTTCGTAATAAAATGGATACAAATGCGTCATGGGTTACATTGGATTATTACATTACATTATCAGTATATTATGAGAGCATATAGTAGACTCTCTCAGATCGATTATCTTTACTGTCACAAATGTAGCCATCATAATCCACCGAGAATTGACCGAACACAGCAATCTTCTTAAAGAACAAGTACCTTACTATAAATATACAGTATTGAATTCTGCAAATTACAAATTATATTACAACCGCATAATAGTAATTGATAAGACAGTACATTGCAATAGGCCGGTTATTACATTTGTGTATAGTAAGATTTATGTATAGAAAGTCACATGTCCAATCGATACAGCTGTCCTCAATACCCATTCAAAACACATGCGATAAAAAAATATACCAATACACGGAACTAATTTTTGAATGTCGTACCGAAATAATTAGATCGTTCTTATTGATACACACAATTCAATAGTATTATCGTATCATTCATAGTACCATCGTAAATTTATAAACCAAGATAATTTCTTTTCCATAAAAGCAACGTAATAAAGCATCAAATGTAAAAGGAACCTCACAAAAGTAAGAAAAAAAGAGAAAAACAAATATAGACAATTTCACGAAACGTATCTTTTGCTGATCTAATAACAAGATTGTATCGTAACAGGTCGATCATTATTTTATTTGAATGTGCAAATCGCGCCATTTTCGTATCCTTTGAATTCTACCTTGAAGTGGAAATTCAAATACCAGCCGCTGCAAATAAACGAAGTCTCGTATATTTAACGAAGAGAAAAAGAGCACACGAGTTCTTCTTTACTTTTCTTACAAGAATAAGAAGAACGAAACAAAAATGTATCTCGTACACGTGTGTTTAACGTATATGTAAACATCGCACCACACCGACCTTACCAAAAATCATCGTATTTTCTTATGTACGATAATAATAAAGAAATATGTTTATGAAAAGTTTTGAAAAACAATCGATCAGACAAATTGAAATTTTTCATCTAATCGACTCATTATGCTATCAGGGAAACTTTTTATTTCTTTCTCTTTTTCGTCGTCTTCTGCTTCCCCTGGTAGCTCTGACGCTTAGCGATGGCAATGACTATATATATAAGCCTATGAATATACGCATACACATTCGAACATTATAGCTATTCGGATAGCGGACGACGAAAGGAGTTAGCAGTTAGTCAGTGCCGATATAGGCAGACAAGACAAGGTACTTAGAAGAAGCTGAGGAAGAAAGAAGGGGCACGACGACGACGACGACGACGACGACGACGACGGCGACGACGACGACGACGACGACGACGGTAACAAATTCGTGATACAGTTCTGTGTCAACTGTGAAACGCGTATGTAGAGTATTTTCGTTTCTCGTGAACGTGTCCAATTGACTTTCTCCTTTCAAGGCCATGATGAATTATTCTTATTATTACGTCAAGACCATCGATGATGGTAGCGAGAATCCAAAGACATATAAATTCTTAAAGGGGTAAGCTCCGAGGACAGAGACTGAAGAAAAATCATTAAACTGATAATATCAAGGAATTCGTTCTGGTGTGTGTATCGACGATACCTGATCTCTTTGTAGAAACACCAAACTACAAGAGACACCTAAAGATGTCTGGTCGACTATCGGAAGATATGAGCTTCGTTCGAGATTACTTAGAGGAGGACTTTCCGGTTCCGGAGACATTCATCATCCTGCTAATGTTACTTTCAAGGTCCGCCATCAGCGATTTTTCCTAGTATCAAATCCACTGTGTAGAATTAAGCTATTTTGACTAAAGATTTTCTTCATTCTTTGCGAATAATACGATTTGCTCATTCTTTACGCATAATATAATCTGCTATCCTTATTATACGTATTATAAATTTGTTTGTATATAGATATATGTATATGAATACATATATATAGGTATATGTACACGTATTATATAGATTATATAATAGAGATAAACAAAGTCTGATAGGAAATATTATAACTACATAACATTTATATACACACACACATATATATATAGGAAGTTTTTTTATGATGATTAATCTTTCTTTTTTTCTTTTTATCCAGCTCTACCTTCTTGTATTTCTTTTTCTCTTCTTTTCTCGGGTTTTTCCTTTTCTTTCTCTTTTTTCTTTTTGGACAACTTACTCGTTATCAATTATACATGATACAAAATATCAATGATTTTTCATCGTCAATTTTCGTTGAAGCGTTTCTACATGGCGATAGAAATAAGTCACATAGAACGGACCATTAAATTTTTGGTATAAACTATGGTTAATGGCCGTTCTGTGGAGGCAATGAAACGAGGGAAAATCGTCGTTACAAAACATTACGAAGGTGAAATAATTTTAGCATTCGTTTCTTTTGCCGAAACGAACGGCAGACAAGATGTTATCTCGTTAATACTAACGAAAACTAACGAACGTATATAAATAAGTACAACATCACTGGGAGAATCCTTCTTTGATATATTGAATTCCGAATAAATAATTCAATCATCTGGGTTATCCCAATGTTAAACGAATTAAAGCATCAATTTGGTGCTTTAATAATATTTTTCTTCGTAGAACTTAATGAAAATAATTGTGAGTTTTCCGAATTCGTTTCGGAACAAAACGTCAAAGATTTTCTTCGAATAATTTAAACTCATTACGCATATGTATAAATCTTGTGCTATAGAAGCTATAAAAAGTATATGTAGATAAGAAACCATCGAAGTTGTTCATACGTTTCGAATACGTGCTCTGGTAATCGTTGATCCAAATTCTTTTCGACAAAAACTTCGATCCCAAATCTTTTTTTCTTTTTTTTTCATTATATGGATCGATCGGTAATAACTTGACACCCTATATAGGTATATATATTTAAGTTTTCTTTCACGATCCCGAAATAGTATCCTTGCTCAGTATAATCTCATAGGAGCATCTCTTGCTCTTTGTCGTTTCAATTCAACGAAACCAAGTAGCAGCAGGAACATATAGTTTTCCTTGACAACACTTATGAATATATACATCATGTGGAACCACTGAACGGTTTTGAATGAAGACGAACTTCATTCGTGAAATACTTTCAAATGCATGTATATATATAATTTGTATAAAAAATATACAGATCGTCCTTGAATGAAACTCTTGAAGGAAAAATCGATTACATTGAAAATGATTGGACGTTCACTTTACGAAGGACATACCATATAAAGAAACAATATAGTGTTTTGGGAAAACTGTAAAAGGATTTTATAAGCGTTAAGAAGAAAAAGTTGAACATATCTGAACATATAAGCCGAGTCATCCTCAGAATGATTCAAAGGTGTATGAAGTTAAAAACAAGATAGTCGTATATATTTTACAATAAGTGGGGATAAAGAGATTGTCCTTCTGGAAAAAGGAAAAACGACATCATTGAGTTTTTCTTTCGTGCTGTTTTCGAAGAATAGTCTTAGCTGTCAAAGAAACAACGGCGAAACAATTGTTATCGATCTATCTGTTTTACATAGAACAAAGATCGCATTTCAATTTCTGTTATAGGAGTATTCCTGTATGTGACTTGTGTGGTAGTGCTCATAAAAAAACTCTATCGACCTTACTTTAGTATCATTCGAGATAAGCGTCGTGAAGCGACGCTTTCTGACGCATCGGTATTAACATTGTCACGATAGAAAAAAAGACAGATCTTCGGTAACATAACATTTGATATTGTGCAACGAAACCACAAACATCTAGAAGATCTAAGAGATTCTAGAAGATTCCAGTTCAATCACTTTGAAGAATTTTACTTCGTGCCTTGAGAAGAAATCAAACAAGCGTGACACACGCCTCGGTGTCTAAGTGTAAAAGACCGTTTATTGATTATTATAATTCAAGGTTGTAATAAGATAAAATCGAAAGTCATGTATAATAATTACGGAAAAAGTTCTTTTAATATTGGATGGAAACCAGAAGTAGTGGAACCAAAGTTAGTACGGCAGCAAAAGAAAGAATATGAAGTGAGTATAGAATGCACGTGATTAAATTTTGTAGTGTGAATCATCTTTTACCGGTATGTATATACGTATTATACGACTAGCGAGCAGAACAATTTAATTACAAGGTCGTTTAATGGATTTCAAACTTTCCGCGCGAAAATATTTTTCCCGATACACAGGAAGCATATACAGTTGGAGTAACTCTAATACCCCCTCTTTTTCTCTCTCTCCTACTTTCTTGGCAACGAAGTTTGTCGAACTTAGCCGAATCAAGCGCCAGGTATCGATCGACTCGTTTTCAGGCCCTACGCTTTTTTCATTCATTTTTTCTTGTATTAACGAAGGAATAGAGTCACAAAGTTATTGTCGTGTAATTGCATTTTCATTACATTCGTAATAATGTCTTTAACGACACTCCTGAGAATAGTAAAATAAAATTGGAAATAAAGTTTGATTTCGAATTACATGTCTGAAATATCGTCATTTTAATTTTGAAGATTTAAAAATAAATATATATATATATTTTTTTTTTCGTTATGTATCAAAAACGATTTCGTAATTAATCACAGATCGGATTAAAAAAAAATTTGTCCTAAATAAAATTAATTAACTAAATTAGAAAAATTTGGAAATAGAAAAATAAATAAATAAAAAAAAAATAGAATAATGAAAACGAATAACGGAATATAATACTTGTCATCCTTGTTACGGACCTGGTTAAGCCGGTACCCTGCCACGCGACTGAATAGAAGAAGCACGCATATCAAAGTATATAGAGAAATTCGTGACTTCGGTGTTTCTCTCGTTGAAAATTCGAGTCGCGTGCAACTGGAACGTCATAGGATCGACATAAGAACCGAACAATACAGCAGCATATAATTTATTAAGAGAAGAAATCTATAAAGATCGTTCGTATTTTGCAACGCATCGAGTCGCGTCATCGTCGTGTGTGACGAAATATGGGCGAGGACTATAGAAAAATGTCTAGTGTAGTGCCGGGAGAGAACGGAGAGTGCGTTCAAGCAATTTGAAAACATCTGCTCGTTCCATATCACGTTTCTTTCGACCTGCAATTTTTTAATAACCTTTATGTATTCCGCAAGGCCTTCTTACGTTATTTCGATGCAACTTGTGCGTTCTGGAAACAAGGTTAAATTTATCATTCGTGCTTAATATAACGAAACTTTTCACGTTTCTTTTCATTCGCATTTTTTTCGTCTTCGTATATAAACAGATATAAACGTTTTTACATATATATATATATATAAAAAAAAAAAAAAAAAAAGGAAAAACGTAAGTGTGTCTTCGCGAGTTCTAATAAAATCAAAAAGTGATAACAAAAACCAACACAATACAACAATGGATTACTATGGATGTAACAGAAACGTGCTCGATGACGTTTTTGTTAAAACGGCTGTTGAAGTGAAGAGGATATTACCATCTTTGTTCAATATCAAAGTGGTAGGCATTTTTCTATATATAGGATATCATAAGCAGAGGGGGGAGAGAGTGTCTGTGTGTGAGAAAGGGAAAGGATAGGGAGAATCAAATACAATTATCGTTTGTAATAAAAAGGTTAGATTTTCTACATTAGTCCTTATCAAATTTGCCGCCAATAGCGGTTTATGAAAGTGACGTTGTTTTACAAATATAAATATCGCAGTACGACATGAGTTAGAACGATTATAATACAAGCATGTTCCTCCTTGGAATGATGTGTGTCAGAGAACATGAATTGAAGAATAATTGTAATGACGTTTTTTTCACGATCTGAACGATTACGTCGTTTTAATGAGATTCTTTTTTTTTTATAAGTCCCATTCACTTTGTGACGCATATTTAAAAATAACGGATATATGTCGATGGACTTATGATTTATTTATTAATGAATCGTTATTATTTTTTTCTTCTTTTTCTTTTTCTAAATGCATAAGATGATTTTATTAATCAATTTATTAATTATTTAAGAGTATATATTTGTTTATAGAATAAAGAAAAGTTTTATTATTAATTTATTTAATTTATTTAATTTATTAATATTGAATAAATTTTTATATTTAAATTTATTTATATTTATATATTTTTTAATTTTTATAATGGTTATTTATATTAATTAATTTATATAATTGATAAAATAGATACTATTTAATAATTTAAATAGCTTAAATTAAGAGTTTAATATTGAAGATATTAAGGTAACATGATTGTTTTTAAATATAAATATAAATATAAATATAAATATAAATATAAATATGAGTATGAATATGAGTATAAATATGAATGAATGAATGAATGAATGAATGAATGAATGAATAAATAAAATAAATAAATAAATAAATTAATTAATTAATTAATTAAATAGAAATAATTTATATTTATATAATATATAATATAAATGATAATGAATAAATAAATTGCATTGCAAGAGCAGAAAATGATAAAAGTGTGAAGAGTTAATTATGCATAATTGAAGCGCATAACAAGAGTTAATAATTCGAAAGAAACATTTGAATGCAGCATTCATTTGACATATTATGACAATATGTGTATATATGTATATATATATTGTACGTGACATGCATTATTTTTAATTCAATAATAAACACTTGTCTGGTTTCTTGAAAAATAATACAATTGTTTGAGCTACTTTTGAATGTATTCTCAATACGATCGTAATTACATATTTCTGATGACTATAAGTGCGTACAAATACTATAGTTAATAAATAAAATATCTTAATTAAAAAATATGATTACAATTAAAAAATATTTAGCAACGAATTAATGATGAATTTTCGTTACTCATAATAGATTGAACAAAGGACATTTGTGATTTTAATAAACGACTATTTCAAACAATAAAATCTTTATTAAATGAATGTCAAGGATATTATATATGCTGATATAATTATGAAAATGGTTTGAAATGAATTTTTCATTTATTGAATGTTCCATTTTTATTACTATAATACGGAATTATTTTAGTAAAATAATGCAAAATTAAATTGTTAAATTAGGTTGTGTAATTATGAATCTGCTTTCCAGTAAATTTGTAATTTGTGAAAAAGAAAATAATTATTCTTTTATCATGTTATCAGATAACAATTCAAACAAGTTAATCTTGTGTAATGATATAAAAATAATATTCTTTACAAAATGTATATTCGAGTATATGGAGTTAAACGACCTATTTGACAGATATATTAATATGAAACATAAATAATGCTTCTAAAAAATAAAAACAAATAAGACAATTAACGTCGACAGATAAATCGGGTTAAGATTAATTTACAAGCATATTAATTATTTATAATACTATGTAATTGTAAAATCACAAACTTATATTTCTGTGTTTTTTGTAAACTTTAAAAAATTTTTAATATGATATTATAACTTTGACATTATATAATGTTTTTGTAGACATGACAAAAAATTGGGTTATAAAGGATTAAATGTAAATCTGGAAATTCAAAATATAAGGTAAGAAAACAAGATAATTATAGAACGTTCATAACGGATCAGTTCATAAATAGTTGGTAAAACAAAAAAGATTCAGAACTTTTGAGAGAGAATAGAAAATGCAGCTATAAATATCAGTAAATTTATCAAAAATATTTTTAAGCGTTCAAAGCATTAAAAATTAAAAATTTTGTTATCGTAGAATACAAAAAAAAAACAAATGATGGAAATTATTTAATTAATTATATTTATAAGTATAAAATGCTAATGAATATTCGTTTCTTTCAATTTTTTTTTTAATAAAGTTCATAATCTCTAATCGTTACAAGTTACTTTTAATATATACAATTAAATTTGAAAATGGTTTCAAAATTATTCAAAGTTTTAAAAAGTATATTTTTTTTATAAACAACACATGAAACTTTACAATCAGGAAAAAGAGCAAGTATTTTATGAAATATTTTGATACATACTAAACGAATATTTTTTAATAAATCCATATATATAACTCAAAATATCTCAAATCGAAAAATATATAATTTAACTCACTTTCACAATTACCGGTACATATGTATTTATGTTTACATATTTTAGATGATCGGTTGAACCATTAAATGTTGATAATTGTAAAATTGTCTCTCAGGTACAAGTTAATAAATAAAAAAGAATTACGGAACATGATTCGTCTTCTTTATTGAAAAAAGTGATTGGTCAAAATTTAAAATGATATCGTCGCGATGCACGATGCACGATGCACAATACACGATGCACAATGCTCGTTAACACTATCAAACTGGCCCAAATGATAAATTTTAGATTTCTACTTCTATAATTATCGAAAACATTATACGATGTTTAACAATATCGATAACATAAGATTAATATTAAATGAGATTTTTGATTATTAATTATTGTAAAATTAAATATAAAATAAAAACAATAACAAAAAAAGTGTTCTTTTAAAATTGAAAAGCACGGAAATAAATTTTTAGTTGTGTTAATTAATAGCGGAAATTTATGTAAGTCTATCTTGCGGTCTCTTTTAACTTAACGATACTCTTAGTAGTGGTTAATTGCTATCCGGTTAATTGATATAACATTGCGATTTGTATGTATGATAATAATTCTCCATAGCATTCCTTTTATAATAGTATGAATTCGCATGTGTTCGGGAACGGTTTATGCGAATTATTATAAAGAAGTTAAATAATTAGACGAAAGAAAAGAAAAGAAAATGTCCGAAGTGAACAAAAGATCGATATTATCAGCATCATGTGCGAATTATCGCTATTCGACATATTTGGAGGAAGGTGTAGCTGTGCTAAAACTTTCTCCGACACTTGAAAATGCTAAGAAAAATAAAAATTCATTGCAATCGACTAATATGTTGCTTCACATTTCGCCAATGAAATCCAACATATATTCGAAATTGCAATCGCCCTATCAACAAAAAAAGGATTATTTTAACAAAATCGCCGCGGTACCCCCATTAAATTCCTCGAATATAAATTCATTGAAACGCGATTTAATCTATAATACTAATTGCGTTAAAAGTACAACGAATTTTATTGGGAAGTGTTGTTACAATGTAAGGAGAACTACTTATTTCGATGCATGATCAATGTATCGATTATTGATGAAATTATGAAAATTGCCCGCATATACATTTTTTTATTATTTCATATTAGCATAAGTGTTAATAATTACATTAAATTGAATGTATATGATAATAAGTTAAATTTTTTTTAATTTTTGTATTCAGTCTACTTTCGTAATTACTAATAAAACTGTGAAATTAAATATTAACACTGATCTTTTTCTTTTCGTCCATTAGCTCGGAGAAAAAGGTTCAGGTATCAGAGCACGCGGTGAAATTCAAGATTTTAACGCGTTAAGATTGGAATGTCTTCAAACCGGACGGCTCTTTGAGGATCCAGAATTTCTAGCGGCTGATTCATCTCTATACTTTTCTAAAAGGCCGGATAGATACATAGAATGGAGGAGACCGATGGCAAGTATAACCAAAAAGAAACAAAAAAAATTCAAATTTTCTCTTGAAATTAATCCTTAGATTGACGAGTTGTCGTTATAATTTGCAGGAAATCGCGGACGACCCGCAACTTTTTGTCGAAGGTTTCTCAAGATTCGACGTTCAACAAGGAGAACTAGGCGATTGTTGGTTACTCGCAGCAGTTGCAAATCTTACGATGGATTCAAATTTGTTCTTCCAAGTTGTACCAGAAGACCAAAGCTTTCAGGAAAATTACGCTGGAATTTTTCACTTCAGGTTAATGTTTCTTTCTTTCTATTTCATATTTCTCTTGAAATTCCGACAAATTTATTCCGTAATATCGTCGATCATCTTACATAAAAATATTCTAAGATTTTTAAATAATATACTATATGTATTTGTGTTTTATATCTTCTTTAAAAATGAAACAAATTAATTTTCTGACCCTTATTTTGTTATCTTATTAAACGGTATAAAAAATGTTGCTTTATATATCTGTTGCAGATTTTGGCAATATGGTAGATGGGTGGATGTTGTCATCGATGATCGTCTACCTACTTATAACGGTGAATTGATATACATGCATTCCGCCGAAAGCAATGAATTTTGGAGCGCTCTTTTAGAGAAAGCTTATGCTAAACTTCATGGATCCTACGAAGCTTTGAAAGGGGGTACAACGTGCGAAGCAATGGAAGATTTTACAGGTGGTGTTACCGAGATGTATCAGATGGAGGAAGCTCCGCCGAACTTATTCAGTGTTCTTTTAAAGGCATTCGAAAGAAATTCGCTTATGGGTTGTTCCATCGAGGTAAAAACAATTTTTTCGTTACTTTTGATATTTCAAACGATCAAAGGCAGAGTATTTATATGCTAGTAATTTTAGCCTGATCCAAACGTATTAGAAGCAGAGACGCCTCAAGGATTAATCAGAGGTCATGCCTACAGTATTACTCGTGTTAAGCATGTAGAAATTCAGACGCCAAATCAATATGGTAGAATACCGTTGCTTAGATTACGAAATCCATGGGGTAATGAAGCAGAATGGAACGGTCCCTGGAGCGATAAGTAAGTCATTATTAATTATTTATATACAGAATTTTTATACAGAATTATTACACAGAATTTCAAATTGCTAATTTGAAAAATTAGCTCTTTAGAAGTAATGTATTGCTTAAGTAATTAGCTCTCTAGAACTAATATATTGCTTTTTGTTTTTTTTAAGAACCGATTATTTTCGCATTTTTCGTTATAGTCTCCTTTTTTTTTTATTAACGAAAGACTATTCGATGTTAGGTCACCGGAATGGAGATTTATTCCTGATCACGAAAAAGATGAACTAGGATTAACTTTCGACATAGATGGCGAATTTTGGATGTCCTTCCAGGATTTTACACGATACTTTACACAACTTGAGATTTGTAACTTAAATCCAGATTCCTTGACAGAAGGTGATATCAATGCCGGAAAGAAACGATGGGAAATGAGCGTTTTTGAAGGAGAGTGGGTACGTGGAGTTACAGCCGGCGGTTGCAGAAATTATTTAGGTAATCGGTTGAATTCAAAAATAATCTAGGAATGATAAATAAGTCTATTAATGATATCATATTTGTAGAAACGTTTTGGCACAATCCTCAATATCGAATAACACTGGAGTATCCTGATGAGGATGATGATAAATGTACGGTTATAGTTGCTCTGATGCAAAAAAATAGACGAGCTCAACGACGAATGGGTGCAGATTGTCTTACTATTGGATTTGCTGTATACTATGTGTGTACATTTTTTTTAATTTATACCATCAATTCATTATAATTCTTAATTAATAATGTATTTAACAGTTGGAACATCCTGAAAGATTACCAAAACCATTGGATATGAATTTCTTCAAGTATAATGCATCCGTAGCACGATCACCAGCTTTCATTAATTTGCGTGAAGTTACATGCCGATTCAAATTACCACCAGGAGTTTATTGTATAGTTCCGAGCACTTTCGATCCTAACGAAGAAGGTGAATTTTTACTGAGGATATTCTCAGAGAATAAAAATAATATGGAGTGAGTATTGATATTAGATTGCTCGAATATTTATATACATATATTTACGAACGTTTTTCTCTGCAGAGAAAATGATGATGAAGTCGGAGTTGGCGAAGTTGACGATAGGGTAAGAGTATGAAAGTTTAATATTACTTTATGTATGTGGCTATGAATATATTGAATGCGTACAATTAATGAATAATTCTTTTGATCACGGTTGTGATGGTATAAGTGTGATCACAAAGCACATATCTAACTGCGACTTTTAACACATTTGACCAATTTAATTAAATTCTCTAAATATCACTATGTATACAGGATATCCGTCTATAGACGTTCGAACAAATATCTTGCAATTGATTGAAGTTACAAAAAAGTTTAATAAAAAGTTTGCACGACTCTAAATCAAGTGCAAAGTGCATGTAAATATTTTTTTTGCTTTAAACATTTTTTCCAATTATGAAGATCAACTTTTTTTTTTTTTTTTTTTTTTTTTTTTTTTTTTTTTTTTTTTATACCTATTATGAAAATCATATCTAGGAAAAAATTGCTACTTTGCATCATTTACAAGGTAATCAATATTTTAAGTATTATAGTATTTAGTTTTTCATAGGACAATTATCAGATAATCTTTTGAAGTCCATTGCCTCGAACAAAATTCGATTCGTCAAAATACACGACTATTTGATTTGTGAATAATGTATTTGTATAATATAGAGTATGAATCAGTATGAGTATGTTAATCAATTGTTAAAATTCCAATTATCTCGTAAAAACGATCCATAATAGCAATTTTTTACTACATATTTATGTAGTAAAATTATATTACTCTATGAAATTGATTGTTGATGACCACTATTATATGAAAATGCAAAAAAAAATTATAGATATCCGCTTAAAAAAAAATTATATTGACCTTCATAATTCAAGAAAGTCATGAATAAAAAAGAAATATTTTCATGCACTTTAAAATAAATTCAGAACAGTGTAAATTTTTCTTAATAAACAACTTTCTTGTAACTCAACCAGTCGCGAGATATTTGTTTGGACATCTATGGGTATACTCATACATTCGTAGACTAGAAGTCTGGGTACAGTCGAATATCTTATAAAGAATGCACTTTTAAAAAAAAAATTTTAGACAATACTTTTTAAATTTACGAAAACTAATATAATAATAATTTAATTTTTTTAAAAGCAACTCCTCACTTTTTATTTCACATTATTGTAACTGACATTGAAATGTTTTCATTATAATATAATAAGTCTCAATTTTATTAAATATTTTTCGAGTTATTGACTGTTAGATTTTAAATATTACCGGCATGAGCGAACATTTATTAACATATATATAAATATGGATACTCATTCAACTTATTTGGTTATTTACAACACGTAAGTGCGCGTACGCGTATGCAAAGTATAAATTCGAAATATGTCTCAACCAATAACTTGAAAAATACTTAACGAAGTTGAGCCTTATATCATAATGAAAACGTCAACTATAATAATATGCAATAAAAAGTAGAGGGTTATTTAAAAAAAAATTAAATTTTCCTTGACATGATCTTGGTAAAGCCGCCAAAAATCAAATAGATATTATTGATCAATGTGTCTTTGTAAACCTTACAACTTTTTTTGTAAATTTTCTTATGAAAATTGCATTTTTACGAGATATTCGATTGTATTTAAACTTTTACTCCATCTCGTGTGTATATGTGTATATGTATACATATTTACACTGTCTGCTTTTTCCAATGATTATAATCAGCTAAAAATTTAATCTATAATTATTGAATATTATTACTCACTCACATCTCACTAAAAAGAAAAAAAAATCTACTATTATGTATGACTCACAAGGGGCACTAATTTGTTAAGTACGCATGTTCACGCTTGGCTTTTAGGTGATTAATCCCAAAGGCACTAACACGGAAACAGATGATGAAAAAGTAAGTGAAACGCATGTGTGTCATGTATTACCTGATAATACAAAATAAAAATCAAATTAATATTATTAACCTTGGATAATAAATATATTAATACATCATTTTTTGAATTAATATAATTATATACTACCTAAAGTAATAGATCATATTTGATAAAATCTATCTTGATACATAATAGGTCCGTGAAGAACCTGAACCTGATCGAAATATCGAAAAAGTACGAGAATTCTTTAAAAAGCTCGCTGGTGATGATATGGAAGTGGATTGGATGGAACTCAAAGAAATCTTGGATTTTGCAATGAGGAAAGGTAAATCAATAGATAAGTTACCTTTATGGCAACTACATCTTTTAAATAAGAGAAGAAAAAAGCCTAAAGTAATATTAATATTTTAATAACTTGATTCACTGAAAAAATTTAATCATAATTTTATAAATTCTCTAAATAGTTATATCAGGTTTTACTTCATCACAGCGTTTCTTTTGTTCATGCTTATCTTTCTGCTTCCCTTAACTTTGTTTCCCTATATTTCTATTCCTTTATATTTTGTATGCTTGGGTATTTAATGTTCTCGTATGACTTGTGTAATTACTGACCGTAATAATATTCATATCTAGCTATAGTTATTACCATTCAGATTTTGTCACAGTTTCCTCATATAAGAAACAATAACATTATATTAAATTGATAATTCAATTTGATGCTTTTGTTTTTTTCTTTGACTCACAATTTTTGGTTCGTTCTATTATTTTTCTATAAAAGTCATCGCACTAAGGATATATGAATTAAATAACATGATCTTGTTTGTTTTCTTTAATGTTTTCTTTAATGTGCACGGCTGTGTTTCTTGGATTTTCATGCCTGCGACACATAAATACAATTGGGTCACCACGCAAGAATTAAGTTTCTTATTATTTTTAAGTTTATAATATGATTATAAAAAATATTGATTTGTCATTATATAAAAAAGTGCACTTAATCGCCCAATATGTGGTAATACATTTGAATTTAGAAATCGTCCAACTAAAATTTGATTTTGGTTGTATCAGTTTAACAGCAAAAAGTGATTAAAGCAACAAAAACAACATGGGTACCACTAATCCAATTATTTGTTTTATCTAATAGATATCTGTTTGACCCAAGTGTATATATGCAAACATTAATGTTAACATATAGCTGTATGTTACGGGTAGAGTTACCACAGTCGACGCGTCGTAGCGAGGCACATGAACCTGAATCAGTGCAAGGAAATGGTTCTTTTATCGACACTGTCATCTCACTGCTGTGCGGCATTGTTTGTAATAATGAACAATACAATAAATCTGTAGGTAAGGGATTACTATTGATAAAATACAATTGTGGTGTAAACAACGTGGTATATGGACAATTCTATGAAGAATTGAAATCCATTGAAGAGAGAATAATTATATAAGATATGAATATATAAAATGTATACGGTTACGACGCTACGATAAGAATGCATGATAATTATATAGCATACTGCAAGACATGCGAAATTAACAAATTGGTTAAAAATATTTATATTAGAAAGCAATTTGTATAAATGCTATTGTATAGTCGCATCATCATTTGTGTAGTTAATGTTTTTTCATAATATTGCTAATTGTGTTTATGTTATGTTTTTATAAAGTAACTACATTTTAACAAGGAATAATGTTTACAGATACGCAAGATAGAGGATTTACTAAGGATGTATGTCGGAGTATGGTAGCTATGTTAGATGTAGATCATTCTGGAAAGCTTGGATTTGAAGAATTCAGAACCTTGTGGAATGACATTAGAAAATGGAGGGTAAACTTATTGTTTAGTTCTAAGAAAAATTTTATCCATCATTTGTCATGCTTTCTGAAACATCATTGCTATTTTATCCGTTTAGGCTGTTTTCAAACTATATGATAAAGATGAGTCTGGATATTTAAATGCGTTTGAATTACGACAAGCTTTGAATAGTGCAGGATACAGGCTCAATAATCACATTTTAAATATTTTGGTACATCGTTATGGAACTAAGGATGGAAAGATAATGTTTGATGATTACATAATGTGTGCTGTACGATTGAAAACAATGATTGGTAATTATTATTTTCTGAATGTGATATTTTATAATGAAAAGAAATAAAAGAAATAAATAATATCTTTTTTCCATAGACATGTTCAGAGAGAGAGATCCTGATCAAACTAATTCAGCTACATTTACGATGGAAGAATGGATAGAGAAAACATTATATTCTTAAAATATTGTGCCTTATTATTGCAAATTCATTTTTCCAGATATTTACGTGCCTATTTAAGATTTGCAGATAAGTTAATAATTTAAAATTATTCCTCGTTGTTGTTTTTTCTATTATTATATAAAAATATTAAACTAATTGGCATATATATACTTAAATATTATATTATGAAAGTATCAATATGAGCTTTAATTGCCCATAAAAAGTTTTAAATATTAATGTTAATACATATTAAAAAATCATTTTAATGTAGGCAATGCAGTTTTTCTGATTAAGATGCCAATATAAATTTTTAAAGCTCATATATTTTTAAAGCCAAAGTATTAATGAAGTTCAAATTTTTACTCGTTGATAATGCCACTCTTCTGCATACCTGAATTTATAATTCTTCAGACATACAGGAATACATTCTAACATACACCATAACAGAATTATATTAAATAACTATATCGTTAATAGAAGAAATTTTTTTTATTATTTGAAAAACTCTAGTTTGTTATATAATTAAATTTTTAAGAAATTCTATTTAAAGTGAAATAAAATAGATTTATAAAAAAAAACCGTTATTGTTTTCTCTTCTATATTTTTTAATTTCACAAAAATTCAGCTTTAATTTTATAGCTAGGCAAATAAATTATTAAAAATTTTCTTTATGTTAACAATTTTAAATTCAAATCTTTTGTCCGAACAGCGTCATCTGCAATTTATTTAAATATGACACAGACATTCATTTCGTGTATCGTCTATATACTTCTTCATAAAAAGATAATTACGTATTTACATTTGAAATGTCCAATACGTTCTATAACATTCGTTACAAAAATTTCTAATATAAGAAAAATCTAATACGTACTAATTAGAAAGTTTTACAAAATTTGTACAACTTTGATAAATATTGTTTTGATTTTTTAGATAATTTCTTATCGATTTAGTTTCGCTTTCCGAATCGATTCGCTTGAAGAAAGAAAGTAAAAGCTTTTTATAAATAATTTTTTCGTCTCGGGTTGTGGTGTCATTAAGCGAAAGATCGCTTCAACGAAGCGCTTATCGCGTTTCGCTGTACGACGATGATGACGATGACGACGACGATGCGGTAGTTGCACGGTTCGATGCACCGGTGCTTTACACTACTTCATTCACCAGCACGAGGTACCACTTTAAGAAAGGAAGACTAGAATCGCATGACAATTTTCTTATAGAATGAATTTTTATGAATGTAAAGCAACGTTTCTCATACTCTAGAGAAATATTGCTTCGTTTTCTATAATAGCATTTTTGCCTTGTCTTCTACATAAATTGTTGAATTGAACTTATCAAAACTAATAAGCCTCTTTGGTGATTTCAATAATGACATTATAAAAAAAGGATACATAGATTTTTATATAATTTGGATTTAAAAGAATTTATAATTTTATTATTATAAAAATTTGTTATATTGTATTATATAAATCAAGACTATTAATCCTTTGGATGATTTCAAAAATAAAATTATAGGAAAAGATGCGTAGATCTTTATATAATTTGGATTTTAGAAAATCTATTATTTTATTATTATAAAACTATTACATTATGTTATAAAAGGCAAGACTAATAAATCTTTTGATAACTTCAACAATGAAATTATAAGAAATACATTTTTATAATTTGGATTTTAAAATTTATTATTATTATTAACGGAATATATATATATATATATATATATATATATATATATATATATTATATTTTATATAATTTACGTTTTTTATTCTTTTGCGAAGGGTTCTTCCATTCCAATGTTTTTCTCTCCCTCTCCCTTTCTGTATAAGTCATATATATATATATATATATATATATATATATATATATATATATATATATATATATATATGCTTACGATATGGAAAGAATATTGAAATTTCTTCATTATGCATTGTTTAACTCACTCATACAAATGTGTATTTTTAATTTATCCTTAAAGTGTTAGTATGGAAGTTATGTGTGTATATATATATATGTGTATATGACTTATACAGAAAGAGAGAGGGAGAGAAAAACATTGGAAGAACCCTTCGCAAAAGAATAAAAAACGTAAATTCTTCGAGTGGCCACGTCGTGGCGCCTGGGAAAGGCGCGTTGCTTAGGTCTTATGTTAGACAAGACGCTTGGCTAGCGCGAAATAAAGGAAAATATAGAACATATGGGCGGCCAAACTTGGCGTAGCGTGGCATAATGATAACACGCTCGAATAATAAGGATAGCGGGAGAGGATACAGGGTTGGATACGCACGCGTGCCTTCGCTGTTCGGGGCCTGTCTTCCGCTTCCACTCGAACGAGTGTGTACGTTCTGCTTCTAACTACGGACGTGGCTCAGTTTCAACTTGAACACCTTCGACGACGCTTCTCATTTCAAACACGAATACATTTACCTATTTCTTTTTAACACGAGACTTCTTAACGTTTCCTTTTTTTGTTTAATTAAGAGTCAACAAACAAAACATTGGTTCCAATTGTAAGAGAACGCGCGAAAGATTATCATTTTTAAACGCAACACCTTTCAAAAATGTTTCGTGATTTCTTCGTTCGATGGCGGTAGTGTATCTAACGTGCTCCCCCGCAAAACCCTGAACTTGCTTATTCTCCAGTCAGATTCGTTTAAGGACGCAACTCCAAGGCGAGTGAAAAACGTGCTTGTAGATTCAAATCGACATTCTTTTCTTTCTTTTCTTGTTTTTTCCCCCGTATATATCAGTATTATCGTCTTATTTAATACTATCTATATTATTGTTTCGTGACAAGTTGAAAGAAAGAAATAATTATCGTTTAATAAATTGATCGAAATGATTCGATAACGAAATACATAGCTTTACACGATGAATAATCGATGAAGTCGAAGAGGCGCGCTTTCATCGTTCGAACGAAGATGAAATTCCCGCGCGTCGCTTCGACGATCCGTCGCTTAACGATCGTCCTCGCGATTACGATTGTCGTACGCGCACAACAACGATTTAAGGAAGTTCCAGCGATTTATCAGGAAGTCTCGGCTGGTCACGATGTGCAATTACCTTGTAAAGTGCAAGATAAAAAGGGACAATGTATTTGGCAAAAGGATCGGAAACCTGTCGGAATATATCCGGACAAATACGAGTGGTTAAGTCTACGTAGTAACGATTGCACTCTTCTTATCAGAAGAGCATCTCTCGAGTTCGACGATGGATTTTGGGAGTGTCAAGTAACTTCCGGTGATTTTATGAGACAAGATGCCTTGACATCATTGCCAGCACGTCTACTCGTTCGAGGTAATTGTTTTACTTCCTCGGTATTTTCCTATTTTTTTTCTTCTTTTGTTTCTTTTTTTTTAAGTAAATGCCAATGTTCAATAACAAAATTGTTCTGTTGTTCGAAAATTTTTTTATTTACACACATTTAAGTCTAACTGTTACTTCGAATATCAGAAGTTGTCTTATAATATTATTTTTTCTCATCGATTACCTAATAGTTCAATGCATAACAATTAAAAAATTATTTACTTTTTTTATTCGGAGATTTAAGTCTAACTATTAGTTCGAATATCAGAGGTTGTTCTATAGTATTATTTCTTTCACATCAATTATCTAATAGCTAAATGCACAATTAAAAAATTCTCTAGTTCTTTTAATCGAAGATTTAGATCTCCTTATTAAATTAAAATATCATAGATTATTCTATGATATTATTTTTCTCTTTGATTGCACAACAATTGAAAGGATAACGATTAAAAAGTTGTTCATTTCGAACTTGATAAGATTAAAATTTTTAAACGTAAGGTTAAACGAACGGTTTTAAATGCGCGCAAAATTCAAATTTATACGAAAGAAGCTGTTACGCTTCGATCGGAAGGTGTTACATTCACACACATATACACATAAATCGTGTTAATGTTGAAATAAACGTTTTCTAAACTCATTTAAAATTCGTTCGAGACGGACAAGTTCGTGGTTCCGTTCTACTTTTCTCCGTATCTCCTAAAGAATCACATGTAATTGGGAATTCTTGTTCGGCGAACGTTTAAATCCCTCAGAGTACGAAAGTACGTTTCCGTTGTGCCTAAATCAAAAAATACTTTTTAGAAACAGCAGGGAGAGAATCTCAGTAAAAAAGAATATTCATCTTTTTTTAATCTAACTACAAGACTTTCTAAACCGTATCGGGTTACGTTTTATCAATAGATATTTATTCCCTTCCTAATGCACAAAGAAAATGATTGTTTCAGTGAAACCGAGGAAACCGAGTTTAGAATATGGGGGTACGATTTTAAATACCTCTCTAACGTTGAGAGAAGGACAGGAAGTAACGATTTCCTGCGTGTCTAGGTATGGAAATCCAGTAGCCCTTATAAAGTGGTGAGTAAATAATGCTTATGTACGTTCCCTTCATTTTTAACTTATTGACTTTTGTACAACATTGGTATAATGTAATGCTTTTTCGTTCATAAATGTTCATTTTTAACAGATATTGAAAATTCTTCTTTTGTTTCACGTATTGTTCGTAGTTCGAAGTTACAAGTCGATCGAAAAAAAAATTAGATTTGAATTATGATTTCGTCGTAATTAATTCAATATTTTCAAATAATACTTGTAACATTTTTTAACAGCATACTCTTATACGTAAATTTAGGATTTAATTCTCAAAGCTCAACGATGACTGAACAATCGTAGGATAATCTCAATGTTAATGCTTTCCGAAGTATTGTAGTTAATCTTTTAAGTGTTTCTCGAGCATCCTTCGGGAGCCATTAGCGTGACCCTTGGATAAGTTTTACAAGATATAACATTTTCTTCCTATGACGAATGCATCAAAGATAAAAGATAGAGAAAAAGAAGAAGAAAGCTTTTAAAGAAAAAGGAAACACGACGTGCTAATAGCTAAACATACTTTTCTAATATCTACGGTGAATTAGAGGAGCTGCTTGTAAAATCTGTAATATAATATTATTTTAAGACATTTGCAATTAATATAATAAATCTACGTATTCTTACATAAAGAATATAAAAAGGTTGCGTTTATGGCGCTCAATTTAGATAATAAATTGAAAGATAGAAAACGATGTACGATTTATTTTTTTTTTCTTCAAGGAATACTTACGTTATATTTGTGTACGGTAATTTAAGGTAAAATCACGAAACGTTTTGTTTATGCGGAATAAAGCGATTCTAGAGAGTTCGTCTCTTTGGTTTCACGGTCTGACGCATTTAGTTGCATCTTATTGGTCGCTCAATATAGTACTAGAGAAATTGACATTCAGTTATATATATAAGGTGTTTCATAATATATGAAAGTATTAAATATGCGAATAAAATTAAAAAAAAAAAATTACGAAGAAAGTTTAGATGGATATCGTGTATATCCTACATAATTTTGTCTTCGAATTTTCCAAGTGATTTATTCAATGATCACTATAATTAACATATAACAATCTATAGAAAAATTATCATCTTTAATAATGATATTAACCGGAATTATTTGTAGTATTATTTTTTTTTTTTATATCATCTACGTACGTTTTCCATTGAAATTATTTCCATGTAGTATGAAACACTGTGTATGTATATAATTACGTAAACGATCTTTGTGCTTGAAAAAAAAAGAAAAAAAAAAGAAAGCAAAGGAAAGAAAGAAATATTACGAGGATCATTTCACGGTACTGCTCGCTCGAAGTGGCAAAACGATTTAGTGACGATAAAACGAAAGACAAAAACGATGATTTCGAGTCCGGCAGAGAACAATTTTCTTCTCGTCCAAATCTTCATGAATTATTAAAAAGCGATCGTTTGTTGATGCAGGTTCATAGGAGACGAGGAAGTCGAGCCACTGAGAGAACAAATGAATGCCACCGAGGTAGATAATCCTAAAACTTGGGCTGCCCACAGTCTTTTACGCATTCGTGGCCGTCGAGAATATCACGGTCGAATGATTCGATGCATCACCATTCATCCATCTAGTCCAGTACCAGCTACCACTGAGTCCCAGTTGAACATTCATTGTATGTTCAGAATATATATATATATATATATATATATATATATATATATATGTATATATATATATATATATATATATATATGTATGTATGTATATATGTATGTATATACGCAATCCAATATATTTCAAGTAATTCGAGTAACCGTTTTATTATTGGAAATAGTAAAATCGTGTTAATTTTAAAAATCGAATAATTATATTCAACTTTAGTTTAGTTTGCTAAACTATAATACTGGGAGTCTTATATTAATTGATCCATATGATTTACTAATATTTTTAATACTAAAACTATCGATCTATTTTCATAACATCTGTCAATTTGACATATATTTGAAAAAAAATACTTTATTCGTTATTATTTTTAGTTTATTTTATTTTACAATAATAAATATAACAAAATAGCTTTCAGTTAACATTATTCTAATAATAATGATTTCGGTCATTTGAAAAAAAACGATATTTAAAATTCATCATTTAGACAGGTTTAGTAGTGTTAATAATAGTCATCAATTGCAAAAAATGCTAAACATATAAAAATTTGTCTCTGGGTATACATCTTTATTTCTTCGTAACTTGATAGGTTTTAGAACACTTTACGTATTATTACATATCAATTTCTCTAAAAATAAAAACAATTGTTAAAATGACCAATTCTAAGCGCTTTATGCTCTATAATCATGCTTAATGACGTGTTTTTATTTTGTTTTATTACTTAAACGTTATAGATTCTCCAGAAGTGAGATTTCAAACGAGTCCACGTTGGATGACAAGCTCGCTTGAGGATTCGATAAGTTTTATGAACTTGAAATGCGTTGCGGATGCCAATCCAAGCGCGATGATCAAGTGGTTTAAAGATTCGACTCCTATAAGTAGCGAGAACGTTCTATTGCTGACGGAGAACAGAACTGAGAGTAACAGCACCTCGACGGTGTCTGAATTGAGATTCGAGCCGGTTAAGAGGGACGATGCCGGGCTCTACTCTTGCAAGGCGGTTAATATCATCGGTGAAAGCCCACCGGCTAATTATGCACTTGATGTTCAATGTTCGTACAACTTTGTTTTTCTTTTTTTTACAATTTCTTTGAAAGAAATAATTCATCTTCCACTTAGAATTTATTTTCGTTATTTTATTATTTTATATTATTTCCTTTTTACTATTTCATTTTACAATTTTATTTTATTTATTATAAATTTGTCAAATTAAATTTCGTACAAATAACAAACGAATAGTGTATCCAAAAATATAATTGTGTATGTAACATGTATTAGATCCTGAATGTATCATAGATATTGTTTCGATTTATATAGATTTGAAACGGAAAGAATGACGAGAGGCCTATAAATAACTCGCAATTAGTTGTCGAAACAGTCACCTGACAAAAGATCCTATTTGATTTATAGCTTAAGGAAAAATTTTAATTGTTTTTTTATTTCTATCCTGTAGCATAATAATTATAAACATTATATATATATATAATATATATATATATATATATATATATATATATATATATTGTATTGTTATATATTCGTTTGTTATTTGTACATATAATTGTAAAAACAAATTCTAATTGTACAACATATAACTTCCAATGAAAGTTGGAAAATTTTTCTGATAGCTTATTTGTCGATCTATTATTGTATTGACCTCTTTAACTTTTCTACTACTTTCTTTTCCATACAGTCGCACCACGAGCAAAAAAAAAGGAAGATTCTAACGATAATGAAACCCTGATGGAAATCGAAGAAACAGCACAGCTTAGCTCGAATGTGGAGACGTTCGAATGTCCGGAATTCGAGGGCAATCCAGTACCGCGCTATAAGTGGTTACACTTGCGTGGTGGCACCACCGAGAAGACTATTGAAAATCCAACTCGTGCTAAGGACTCTGGGAAGCGTTTACGTCTGGAAAATGTCATGTGGTCGGACGAAGGGGAATATCGTTGTGTAGCATTTAACATGATAAGTGGAACGAGAAGGGAAACACCTAGCGAAGTACGTTACGTGTTACACGTTACCGGACCTCCGGAGATACAAGCCAGACCGTCTGGTTCCGGTGAAAATGGGTCTTATGAGTCGATAGGATGGGCTGGTGAACCCGTACATCGACTAAAGTCTCGCTTTTGTTCACGACCACCACCTCGACTCGTTGCTTGGCAATGGGGGAGTTCTCATATTAGAGCAGGTATATATATCTCGAATTATATATAATAGATTATAGAAATATTTAATCTTACAATTTTTTAACTGCTTTCGAATTATCCGGCGGATAAAAAAAATTCAAATATTCAAATAAAACATATGATAAGTTTTATGGATTTTTTATGAAGTTACGTAAAATTTAAAAAAGTTATTTCATTAAAAAAAAAACGCTAGGATGTCTTTGCTTCGCTATATGTATTTATTTATGTATGTTTATATTTATATATATAGAAAATTTCGATCATGCTTAAAACTTCCTTTTTATTTTTCAGGTGAAAGCATACAACCAAAATACGAAGCGTTGCCGTTGGAGCCGATAATTGAGGATAAAATGGTGACGAATTGTTATTGGGCTAAATTGGAGATCAAGAATCTACAAAAAGAAGACTCACGCATGTATACTCTTCTAGTGGAGAGTGAAAAGGGTAGAGATTCGACGAATATCAAATTGATCATTCGCGATCCGTCGGAAATGAAAGTGATCGCTGCCGCTTCGGCCATTGGCTTGTTATTTCTACTCCTTTTGATATCGATAGGAATTTTTTCTTTGTTGAGAATGAAACAAAGACGATATAGATGTGAAGAGGATGAAGGTAGTATCGCAGCTGATGCTCTTTATGGTAATAATGTTTCGATGGATCGTCAGAAAACAACAAAAACGTTATCAACGAACAAAGGTTCTGCAAGTAAATCGACTCAGGACGGGAATTTGGCAGTTCTATACGATTACGATCAAATAGCGAAACAAGCTCGAGCTATGAGTCCAGAAGCTTTGAAGGTGAGAAGAGCTCCGGCTGTGTTACAACCACCCACGATGGTGTGAACGATTGAGACATTCGTTTTTCGATTAAATTCTTTAATAAATACCTTATATATTGTAGTTATGATATTTTATTTTTAACAAAACAATGAGTATTACAAATATAAAAGGTGTTTATCGAAGAATTGCAGTCATTTGCAATCGAGTTTTTATGTTTTTAAAAGAAAGACTTTATTAAAAAAAAGTTTTTAATATCAATGTACAAAGGAATATATTCGTACGAAGGAATATATCGTATATTTTTTGTAATCTATTGTCAAAAATAAAGTTTCCTTCTGGAAATTAACGAACATATGTTAAAATAAAGAGAAATTATTTTTCCTTCGATTTTTTCAATGTTCTGTAATTACGAATTTTCCTCCGCTAGATGACAAGTTTATCAAGTATACCGGTAAAATATATGTACCATATGATGTATTTATATACCCACTGAAAGATACCTTTCAATGATATCAAAAGTACAATAACAATTTTTCCGTTAGATGGCCAGTCTATCGCTGACGACGAAGTGCATGGTAGAATTAATGTTCGAAGGGAATGCCTTCGTGTATTATTTAACTGTTTGTTATAATATTTGAAAAATACAACATTGTTTAATAATAACATATAATTTTTGTAAAGTGTGCGTAATTCTTTATTAAAAGTTATAAAGCTTTATTAGAACTAAAAGTAACGAATCATCGTAAGATATTTTCTACTCACATTCTGAACATAAACCATAACCTCAAAAATGAGTGTGTGTTAAATATAATTGAAATAAGTATTCTATTTCGTAATCTTTTAAATAGGAATATTTAATTTATGATGGAAAAGACCAAGGATTTTTTTCTTTCTGTAACAACGCGTGTTTTTAGTAACTGGACAGCATTGAGAGTACGCTATTGCTTGTATATTTTCATATCTAAACACAAAACTAATACTTATTGAAAATTTTATTTTAGCTGGCTGTCGAACATGGTATGGGATCCAGAGATAAAGCCGATCTATTTTGTCACTATATTACCGACTTTATATATATCAACGGTTTGTTGAAATTTATATTCTACTAAGAAATATAAAATGTGTTTTTGTATATACAAATACCATAGATTGATATTGGTTTTTAGAAGGATTGTGCAGCAGTGAAATTGCGTGCGAACTAGAAGACTTCATGGATGAACAATTTAATACAGAACTTCAAGATTTAAGTTGTAAACAAGTAGCAGAAGAGTTATATAAATTTTATCGTTATTGTGTTGAGGGTAATGAAGCACAGGCTGTGATTGAGTTTGAAAAATTGCCGCCATTACAACCATGGATTGTATCATGTTTACCAAAGAAAATTAATAAGGAATCTATTGCATTTGAAAATAATAGTGGTTCTGAAAGTGATGAAATAGAAGAAAGTATGGAAACTGAAGATACAGAATGGACACAAGTAAAGCCAAGGCGGAAAAAATAATTTCCAATGATTCAAGACACTTGCATGATGCAAATCTTTATTACAAAAGAAAAGAAAAAGATTTATTGTAGTATACTTTTATTATTTTTCTTGCATCAAAGTTTCTTATAGTCAATTTCTTATTTATTCAGTCTTTGCAATAATTGGATCACTTAATTTTCACGCCCGCCTCCTGCATCTGTAAAGAAAATTAAGTACAATTTAATGTAATGGTATCGAATATAGAAACTTAATATTTTACTATTTCTGTTGATTAATACCTTCTGCTTTGTTTGGTAAATGAACAGTGTAATACCCATTATTTTCTTTTATATCGCATTCCTTTGGAATATTATATGATGTTTTTGTTTCGTTAGGTCCCAATAAACTTAAAATAATGGGTAAAAATAACAATCCATGAAATAATCCGAATGCTACCACAGCAGTAAATAACTAAAATAATAAAAATTTTATAATTTTTTTAAATACATATATTATACATGTATTTTATCTAATGTATGTAAATATTGAATCGTACTTTGAAGAAGGCACTGAAAAGATATGCTTTACTAGAAGCTAGTAAAATAAACGCAAGAAAAGTACTAAAGCCTCCATTAAAAACAGGTGGCCCAATAATCTTCAATGTTGTAATAGCCCGTTCTGCAATTGAAACATATTTGCAGTATTCATAAAAAATACTCTTAGTAAGTTGTTATATATGACGTGTATCACATATACCATCTTTAGAACCCTTTCTTCTTATAAATTCTAATCCAACATGTGAAGCATAATCTACTGCTAATCCAATACAGAGAAGAACAAGAATACTAGATGAAATTTCAACGATCAAGCCTAAAAAGTGCATAGAACCTAAAAGATCAATTAGTGTAAATATTACACAACTAATGACCCAAAATGACGCTATTAAATTTCTCAATAGAAGTATTGTTACTAATCCAATAGATACTATTGCTAAACTCAAGTTTCTGACTAATTCTTCTCCAATTATCTGTAAAATAATAATGTTATTAAAATTGAAAGTTTCTCATATGAAAGATCATATTTCACTCGCCTTGTTAGCTGTCCATGATATGTACTCCGGAGAATATATCACTACATGAGAATGATCCTGAGATAAATTAGTAACTTTTACTAATTCACTCATAGATTGCATTGCTTTTATTTGATCTAACGTTCTATTAACAAGTACATGCTGTATTGGAATTCTGGAGGTCTGAAACATCGAAAGTTTGTAATAAAATATATGTTAATTTTTATGAAAAATAAAAATATTTATATACCGTTATGTTGTAATCACCAATGGGTAATTTATCAAATATAATATCTTTTATATATGCTTGACCTTCCGTAGTTAACAATAGATATTCCATAAGGAAACCATAGTATTCATCTTTACTCTCAATATCATGTCCTATGGGGAAAATGATAAAGAAATACATTTTACAAAACGTTTTACTAAAAAAATACTTTTCCACAATTTATATCTTTAGTACCTTTATTGGTATTATTTAACCACTTATCATATGCCACAAACCATGGATCCAAAGAAAGATTGTTAATAAAAGAATTGTTTTTTAAAGCATCGACCAATTGAAGTAAAGAATCATGATCTTCATAATAGTCTACGTCAGTCATATAAACGGCACCGTGTTTACCATATGCGGGAAAATGTTCCTTTAACTTTTCGTTAAAGCGTATCGGATAAGAGTCTTGATTTAAGTACAAGAGTGGGTCGAAGTCTTGCTTCAACTGAAATATACCCCAAATGTTGACGCATACGAGACACACTGTGATAGCTATCACAGCGACTTTAACATATGTTTTCATTAGGAACGGTCCGATATAATTCTCGAAAATAATTTGTTGCAAATTTTTTTTGCTGCAGTCATTCGGTTTCCATTCGGATCTGGGCCTACAACAACAGCCATCCCTTTTACCTTCAAGTCGTCTCTCATCATATACCAAGCAACTAACAAAAAAGGTCAATTCGAATATGTATAGAAATAATATTCCCATAGTCGCAAACATGCAAAATGATTTGAGAAATGGCATCATTGTCGTCATGCCAATTCCAAAAGCAACTAGATTCGTGAAAGATGTCACGGTAATGGACATGCCTATTAACAAAAGAACGTAAATTTATATCGCATTAAGACGAAAAAAAAACGATCTTTAGAAGTATTATCACCATTGACATACCTGCGTGTTGAACAACTTTGGCAATACGCAGAGGAATCTCTAAAGCTTTGTCGCTCTCAGTTTGCATCTGAAGACTATGCATTATAACAAACATGTCGTCAACACCAATACCAAGTAAAAGAAACGGTAATACACGATGTAACGGGCCGTAAAAATATCCTAAGTAATAGCATACTCCGTAAGAGGATATCAACGCTTGACCAACAACGGAAACACCCATAAGGGAAAGGTACAATCTTTGTTCGATTACATTGCATCTACCGATCATGGATAGTACATAAATAGTAATCAATGATAATCCACAACATAGTATCGGCATATTGTTTATCATCACTTCATGTAAGACATCTTGAAAGCTCCTTGAGGAAACCGCATAAATCTCCATTCCCGAAGGTAGACTATGATTTCCATGGAGAACACGCTCAATAAATTGCAATTCCCATTCGGAAGAATGTGGATTTGATTTTTTCAGCATCCAATTCAGTATTGTTGCTTTTGCAGACTTCACGTTATTCATTTCGTCATATTCGATATCCGATAACAACGGTACGATATTATGCAGTATGTGGTTTCTAGACCTGAGCACATAACGATATATTTTTCTTTTCTCTTTTTAAACGCGCTAAATTCTATATTAGAGCCAAGGAAAATGTCAATGTCAATAAAAATGGAATATAAATATCTTTATCAATAATTCGTTCGCGCATTTATAAATAACTTTAATGAAGAATTCAACACAGAAAAATAATTAAAAAAAAATAGTTCATGTGAACATATATTTCAATCGTCTTTGTTATTCAGTTGTAGCATGTGTTCCTAGTCTTTCAAACTGATATTCTTCAAATCGGAAAGAATGAATGATTCTTTATGATGAAAGATAAATAATTGGTATCATAATAAGATGGCTACATAAAGAATATGTCTACATTAACGTTATTACTATTTTTGTGAGCTGAATTCATAATTTCTTGATTTTATGATCAGATTTCATGAAACAGCTTATATTCTTTAATCGTCACGCGTTTAATTCGTCAACATTTTTCGGCTCTCGTATGGAATTGGCCCAACAGTGTTATTAAGTATCTTCACGAATTCCTTCCAATTTATATTGATATAAGTATGTATGCAAAATAGCACATTAACTCACTTATCTCTTATTGCCTTCGTGACATCTTTTAATATTTTTTCTTTCGTTAACGCTGATATATCCTCTCCTTGCCAGAGTTTTAAAAGGGATTGATATATACATCCATCCTTCAACATGGTGTTGTTCAAATTCTGCATAATCTCGTCGGAAAACTCGAAACTTAGTGTATCTTCAAGCAGCGAATTTTCATCTTCCTCGAACCACGTTAAAAAACTATAATGAAGATCGTGATGTTTCGTGTTAAATCAATGATCGATCAATCGATATCTAAACACGCAAACACTCACCTAGCGCATACATCCTTCCATGTATAATTGTTCACCACTATATTTTTCACTGCATTCTCGATTTCACTGATCTACGATTGTAAAGTGTACATGTCATATGTATAATTAGTATGCCATCATGGAAGAAATATTATAGATCTTCTTTATATACCGATTGCAACACTTCCGGTTCCAAAATGTTCGGTGCAGTAATTATGATACTTTCGTATCTGAGATCATCCCTAAAATGTTTTTGGACCCAAATTGCATCTGCTCGTACTTCTGAATTCATTGGCACACAAAGTTCTAAATCGTCGACTTCTTCTTTCCAGAATATCATTCCAGGACAACATATGCAATTGATGATGAAGGACACGAGTAGCCAAATCCATGGTTTTTTTCCTATACTGAGGCCAATTCTGAAAGAAAAATTGTTTGAACAAATGATCTCTCGTATTATTTCGCAAATTAACCTTTTCTTTTTGAAATGAATAAAAGTTAAATCGTAAGCACACACTAACATCGAAGTGTCGATGTAGCGAGTAGCGAAAGATTATGTGTACGTGTGTGCTTTAAGAATACGACGATTCATAGAACGACAAATTATCTTTAATTCGGTTAATTAAAATATGCTTGGACAATGAACTACGCTCTTTAAATTTAACGATCTATTCCTTATATCAATATAATTATAAGTTATGCATTAAAACACCGATCTCTCGGAAAAATTTATTCCTTCGTTGTCGAAGTCTTGTCAAATAATTCAAATTCGTCGCAATTTACTCGTTAAAGCCTTCGTACATCTACGTATCGTTACATTCAATCTCTTAGATTTAAACTCTTTAGACAGAATTATGTTTCGAAAAAATGTTCACCGATTTTATTGCTGATTATTTATTATTTATCGTATTAATGAGCGATTATAATAAATGTACCATATTATGATTCAATAACAATATAACATATACAGAAGTTGATACGTGTTCTCCGAAAATTATTCGCGAAGAAAAACTTTCTCTATGTTAAATTCAGTAAAAAGCAACTTTATGGCTTGAGACAGGAATAATATCTAAAACAAATACTAATATTGTTATAACATAAGATTGCGTCAATTTCATGATAAATAAGGACATATATCATGCACGAAATCTATTTTGTTTTGACAAATTAAGGAAGAATTTAACAATCGATTAATCCAGGAATTTTTTCAACTCACCGATAAAATATTTGATCGGAGTTTAATTGGAAATTAAGAATCGATTCTTTCAAGCGTTTCCATATTACATTTACGGTCGAACTCTTTGAATCATTTTCCATAATGGCGTCCGATCGTTGGGGCTCGGTCACTCTTCGTGTCCAAATGTTGACTGAAGAACAACGTAAGTTCTAACGTGGCATACGAGCACGATGGCATGCATGTGACGAACGATGGAAGTAATCTACTACAATTATATAACTCGCGTTGGTCTCTCTTCTTCTTCTCTTTCTCTCGTTTCATTCCTATGGACGTTACTCTACCCCGAAGGGCATCGAGTAAGTAGGTGTAACGAGATATGTACGAGATTTGTTAAAGAGATCCATTTGTTTGCTTCCTTTTGTCTTTTATGCTTTTATTATACACACTCGATATATTTTGTTTTTTTGATCAAAAGTTTGATATAAAAATATGATATAGTTCTCAGACAATGTAGTTACCAATTTCTTCTTTTCTCCTTTCTTTTTTACTAAAATTTCTAATATCTAATATTTTTTAATATCTTTTATTATTTAAATTGTGTAACATTGATAATAAAAAATTGATTGATTAAGAACCAACTTAATGTTGGTACAGTATTCTTATAAGTTTATTATAGACTATCGTTATTGTGTTATTGTGTGAACATGTTAATAGAAGTAAATTATAAATCAACGACAACCGTATAAAATATGTCAGGATTTAGATGGAACATCATCATACCTATATATATATATATATATATACATACATACATACAAACATATATATTAATCTATATAAGATAATACTTACTACTATGACTTAATACTACTTTTTCTATAGGCAATCTAATTAACTCAAAAATTAATATACCTATATATAACGTGTATAAAAAATCTATTAGCATCGACATTATAATGTTATGTATTGCTTATGAGCAATGAGATCGAAGATCAATCACTGTAAATCCTATTCGCATTTGCCCTCATTTATATCGTTTATGGAGGTTAAGCAAATCACTAAGTCCGTATCTTCCATCGATGGAAGATCAAAAGTAAGTGAATTCAATACAACCGCGAGAGTGGAAGTAGGTCCCTCGCGGTAAGTAACCGTTATTCAGTTTCTGCATTGTCAACAAACTATTTTCGTACATTTATCGGCAGATTACTGATCTCTCCTCCTTGGAAAATATCTTTACATTTACCTTTCTAGTTTTTAACCGTTACACTACTCATAATAAACTCATTTTCTTTAAATCATTTATGTTAATCCGAAAATTGCCGTTAAATTGGAATTGCCAACTAGTACAGAATTTTTTAAATCATTTTTTCAATCGTTTCTTACATTTTTAATACAATCCTTAATTTGTCAATGATATTTACTGAGTAAAAGACATCCGAGTAATGATGTATTTTATGAATGACAGCAATTTATGTAGAATTGTGAACTTGACTAACGTAATGTTAAGCGCAGATCGTGCAACAGGTGATGTAAAAGTAAAGAGGGGCGTGTGGCAAGCAAAGTAGGGGGTCCTCGAAGTGAATGCCTTTCTCATAATGCGTGGACCTTCTTAGTCTTCCTGGTCTCTTTCCAACCGATGGACGGATACCTCACGCGTACTACATTACTCACGATTGAAATAGCGAAAGGTGTGAAGATCAAGTCAAGAAATATTAGGATAATAGCTTAAACGGTGCTGATTTACGGACTAGTCACGCTTCGTTGATCCATCGAGAGAAGACAGTCGCGTGACGCTACTCGAGCAATGTAAGTAAACGGGGTTCGTTGAACGTTTGTGTTAAATACCGTCTATCTTCCCGAACAATTAAAAAAACTATTTTGTTCGAATTAAAACAAAAATGATTTTTATGGCGAAAAGAGGACACGAAAATCGTGAAAATTTTTGTACAAAATTATAAATTTTTTCAAATTTCGGTCGAACATTGAATTCATAATGAATTAACGGTTTTAGAAAGCCATCAGATATATAGCAACGAATACGTCATAATAAATCTCTGGAGAGATTCACTCCGTAAAATAAAAATTCGGTATTTATTATTGATTGTTTATCACGGTCGCATTTATAAATAAATGGAACATATAGGTTTTGGAAATATTTTTAAAACATCTTTTTTATTTCTTGTTTATTTAATCACGTTGTTATTATTCTTTTTCTTTTCAACCTCGTATAAATAAATTTGAATTCAAATAGGTAAATAAAGGCAAAAAGAAAAGAAAAAACAAAATCCATAATTGTATCCAGTTCTAGTGTTTCAAAAAATACCTGAAATTGATGTAATCTTGAAACAAAGTCCGACGATGAAAACTACGATGACGACATTTGAATCGACCATAGTTTCGTTTTTTATATGGTAGCATACTTTCTATTGAGCAAATCACAATCTCGTGAGTGACCTTGAAGTTGGTTCAGTCATACAAGACTGAACTTCCTCTCTTAATATTGGGACGACTCTCCTTCCTATAACACTCTCTCTTAATATTGGGACAACTTTCCTTCCCATTTCGATCATTCTAGTCATCAACATCGGTTGTTCGAACATTCTATTGTTCCGTGATGAAATAGAAGGCTAATATTAAATAAAACATTTATCTTTTTTTTTTGAAGCATAACATCTAATAATCTTTTAATGTATCATATAATAATTAATTAATGTATCATATAATAATTAAATCTAACGAATTATCTAGTTAATTAAAATTATTTGAAAGATATTCCAATTAACAGTTATACGATCTGAAAGAATAAATGTTATACATATATTAATATATATAATATAATGTATAATATAATATATGTATACTATTTATATATATTATAATATATGTATAATATAATACATGATATACATATGTTAATTTAAGATGTTAACAGTCTTTTATCTCGAAGAAGATAAACATATTTGTAGCTTCATTCACAAAAGAAATTTACAAAAGTTTGCATTGCAAAAAATAGACTGAATGATCTTGACTTGTAGATGCGTAGGTACGTCCACTTTGTCATTAATATGAATTAAGTAAAGCAGTCTCTTTCGCTATAACTAAGAAATAATTTCTGCGTGAATCCATGTTAAAAACTAATTTAAGTTAAATATTCGATTTATAAAACATGTAAATGAGAATACTATAACATACGAATGTTTCTGTCTTAAAATTCTTTTCATGACACAAGATATATCCGCAAATGCTTTATTGTTCCTCGATTATTCAGTATGAAATGGTGTAAGTGGCACAGTACAACAGAACAACACGAAGTTACGTACGATTGAGCTCCATTCTAATTAACTCACGTAAAAGCTATTGAGAACCTTCAATGAAGACGGTTTTCCTTTCTATATATATATATATATATATATATATATATATATATATATATATATATATATATATATACCATAATTATTAATTATCATATAAAGTATCGCAAAGCAAAATATAACGTCAAGAAATGAGGATCATATAAATGTTAACGTTTGCATTTTGTTTTTAGAATCATGAAAGAGATAATTATTTTCGTTATCCTCGGAATTGGAATTGCTCAGACGCAGCTCAACTATGAGGGAAATCCGTTAACAGAAAATACGGAGTACACGGCCGAGGAGTCGCAAATTTCATCAAAGATCGTTAAATCATCAACGAATGGAACGCAAAAGTTGTATCCGATCTTTCATGAGAGCAAGAATGTTGCTTTAAAAGATACGATGCTCAAAGAAGACGGGTCCGATCGACAAATTTTGGAAAATAACTTCAATCACGCTGGAATATCCGCGTCAATTAATGTTGCATCAGCTCGAGAACTTTCAGATAATGTTTACAGCAAAGTGCAGAAACCTCAGATACTTGAAACCATAACGAACACAGTCAAGACACCTGCGGAAATAGCATTGAATACATTTCTAAATTCCAAGACACCTGAGGAGTCTCAATTGTCCTTGGATTTTTTTCTGCAAAATAGTCAATCCCAAAATAATCAATGGCCAACGTCAAATATTATTGTTCCTCAAAATCAACAACAGCAGATGCAAATTGTATCGCAAAATGATCAACCAACACAACAACAATTGGTACGAACCATACCGAAAGTAATAAAACAAATTTCACCGTATCAACAAATAAATCAACAACAACAACAATTGGTGGTAGCTCCTGTGCAGAAACAAGTGCTTTTACAGCCTCAACATGTGTTACAAATGCCTGGACAAGCTTATGGTTATGCAGCACAATATACAACCAATTCTCAAATATTGCAACCTTCTCAGAATGCTCAAATGAGTCCAGTGATACCAAATCAAACAATATTGAAACAATCACCTTTTTCTTCGGATCCTTTTGAAGAAATTCAAGCAAGGAGCGATGTTGTTACTCCCATGATGTGGCGTCAACGTAACAGATGGATTCGAGGTCAACCATATCCCTTTCCTCAGCCTAAAATCGGTGGTGTCTTATCAAAAAGTCCTGTCGTAGGTAAGATAAATCTAAAACTTTGATAAAAAAAACGGTAGTAAGAAAATAAATCAGATTATTCCATCTAAAAATGATTATGTTTCGGAATATTTTTTGTCCTTCTTCATTTTTTAACACTTCGTAGTACAATTCATTCTAATATTTATAATACAAATATCAATATATTCATTCTAATAGTACCGATATATGTTAATTAAAGGTGAGTTAATTTTTTATATTGCAATATCATAAATTAATCAACAATTTATTATCATATCTGAGTTTTCGTTATGCCCATTCGCTGTTAAGTATATTATTAGTCATAAAACTAATAAAATATATTATACATAAATAAAGTTTCGTTACCGTCATATTGGCCAATAAAACACGTAGTAATATAAATTGCTTTTTTTTTGAAGATAAAGCTAATTAAAATATATTAAATCGATCAATCATCGACATACTAAAAGGGTAAAAAAAAATTTCAAAACGTAGTCGTTTCGTATAAAATAATCGAAAATTTCAGCGATTTCATTCTTTCTTCCATAGCACCGTTCCCACGTAAAGGTCCGGTTGAATTAATTTACACGAAACCACCTGGATATCATCGTTTTCCACATCATGGGCTTTCCTACGAAGATTCTAAAGTTTGGTTCCCTGATGCGAATGGTCCACCTCCATCCAGCGACGTATATTACTCCCAATTATACGCTCAATCTTACGATCCCCATTACTACAATTATATTACTAAGACTGGCAAGATTAAGCCCCATCTTTATGGCAAATTGGGCAAGTACCCTGAACACGAAGACGGAGGAATTTGGGCGGAGCTCTATCGAGGTTTCACGAAACATGGTTTAAAAAATATCATGACACCAGGATTCCTCTTGGGTATGACACTGCCAATGATCACTGTGATGCTTATGGCACTTGTACAAAAGCGATCATTTGGGCGATACGATTCGAGAAATCTTCAGGATGTAGATAATCTTCAAGAATACCTTGAACGTCTACAACGAGCCATGGAATGCTATGAAAGAAAGAGAAGGAAAACTGAAGAAGTTACAACAGATGAGTGTTGAAACGCTACTACTCGAGTAAATAGCCGTTCATTGACCGAGACCCAGTGACAGTCCGTTTCATAAATTTTTTCCTCTTCCTTTTCTTCTTTTCATACTGCCCAAAATCAACATTCGATCTATTTTCATTTCGTGTCGGGATATTACATAAAACAATTTATGTTTTACTATATACGAACTCGTATCAGGGATAATTATAAGTTGATAGAGTAGTATTTCAGTATAAGTCGATGAAACAATCAAATTGAAAAATTACGATGCAATATTTGATTTTTCTTTGGAAAAAATCTTATTCTACATCTATGTGATAAATATGGACAATGTATATATGTACTTTAATGTATTTAATTACTAATAAAATGTATTTAATTACTTATAATCAGATTTGCTTAGCAGTTTATAGAATAGAATAATTTTTGGAGAATAAATTTTTATTAGATTTTGATAAGACGGTGCTTCAATTAATCCTATCTTTAACTTTCTTATCTTTTTCGATTAATCTTGCTTTTCTTTTGATCTTACGAGCTATCGCCCAATTTACGCTACTACTAATACTCGGCCTGATGTAATTGACCTTGTTCTTACAGTCGGACCAATCTTGAATACTTTCACGAATGTATATGCACGATTAAAATTGTAACGCTGCAATATTTCAAAGAACTTTTCTTGAAAAGTAAAATAAAAATTAAAAACGATAGTAGATCAAATTTATATAAACTATCGGATGATAAGCTATTTTAATAGATTTTTTTTCTTCAACAGGCAAATCCACAAATGATCTTAACTAAATATATCCAATGTAATCGATCTATCTATTAATCGAACTATCTATCAACTCTTGTTTCATAATCTATGCTATTTATATACATATACATACATATGTGTATATGTAAATAAATCAAACTGTTTCATGGTATAAAAATTTAGAGTAATATTCAAAATCTATTTAAGATAAATATTATATATAAATATAGGTTAAATACTATATCTACCAAGACAAGTTTATGTCCGATTAATAATTTCAAGAAAGTAATCACATATTCTTCCACATAAAAATAAATTTATCGAGATCATCGTTATAGATAACGCGGTACTTGCATATGCGTCAGTAGTTATAATTTAATTTCATCCTCATATACAAGTGGTACCAGCTTGAATAATCTCTCCGCATATCTACCATAATAGAATTATTTAATCGAACAATTGACGGCTCGACTTTACAGGTCATGAGATCCAGGCATCGTATATTGTGCCAGACAAACCAGAATGATTATTAATTTCGACCTATTCTTTATTTGAGCACCGTAAAGAAAATAATATATCGATAATGATAATAAGATAATAATAAAAGCTGAATGAATAACTATTAATCGATAATTGTCTTCATCCTGAAAAATTAAATGTTATTCTTACATACGTAATAAATAGAAGAAAAATCTTTTATATACCACTATTCGCGAAGATTTTCATAAATACTATCCGATATTGTATAATTGTATAGTATAGCTTTAACATCTAAAACATCTAAATAAATAATAGATTTTTTATTTTCTTGAACGATTATTTATATTGTCTGAAAATTAAAATATATATATGCAAGTATAATATATCTTGACCAGTTATATGAATTGTTACTGTTATTAATTTTATATATGTGATTTATATTAAAGGATATAAAATAAATATAATAATAAAATATTTTTATATACATAAAATTCTTTCACTAATTAATCAAGTAAACAATTACATATATTATATATATATATATATATATATATATATATATATATTATATATTTTATATTACATATATACGTATAATTATATATAGGGTATCCCAAATTTAAGCGATCAAACTTCACCAGTGTATTTTATAAATACTATAGAAATAAGAACAAAATATTATATAAACATTGATGAATTATAAATTAAAATTTTCTAAAAAATGTTAATCATCAGTTTTACATGGTTTCAATTGAATTTTTATGCAAAGGAATAAAAAATCTTGAATTATATCAGTAAAACACAATAGCCTAAATACACGTGAAATTTGTATAGGAGTTAAATTTTTTCCGTTTTCTTTCATTCATATTTACACATGTGAAATATTGTTACATGAATCTAAAAACATTCGACAAAAAAGTATCTCTTTTATATCTTTGTACAAGAGTGAAATTTTTTCTGTTTTTGTTCCTTGTTCTAGAAAATGATAACTAAAAGTATTTGAAATGTTATTTAAATGTAAGAAAATATATGCTTTTCGACACGCTTTAATATTAAGATAAAGGACTAAAATTTGAACGTGATTTATTTTCTTATTTATTTCGAGATGAATTAAAGGTATTCATTAAATGCAAAATAATGACTAATCTAATACACACACGCACACACACACACATATACATATAATTTGTATAATAATTGAGTTGACTAGATTATGATACTAATTAATTGCAAGGTATGAATCTATTTTTCAATTACGTAAACCATATATACATACATCTCCTTTATCTTATAGATATGTATGTTTTATTTTTGTAATATAACAGATTATTTCGAAAATTTCTTCTTTTTCTGAAAATTTCTTATATTATGTATCTATCAGAGAAAAAGTTATATTTTTGTAGTGCAACTTTTTTAATTGCGTTCGAAGTGATTTTTTAACATCGAGACGAAAAAGGAAATGTCACGAGAAATATAACTATTTAAAGAGAAGGTATAGAAAGAAAGAGAGAAAGAGAAAGAGAGAGAAAGAAATCATAGTTCATGCAAAGACAACAGAAAGGAGCATTAGAAGAAAGGTGAGAAAAATAAATATGTAGCAAGTGGTTTGCCGACTTTTCTCTTATTTATTATTTAAAGTGAAATTTTTCAGTAATTATTTTCAAAGTATCATCATATTTTAATTTATTCTAGCAAATATTTGTGTACCATTACTTTTAATGTAAGTATCAGTAGTGTATCAATACTATTTTAATTTAAACAATTAATTCTGTATCTTTGAATAGGTCATACATATAATATTTTATAAATAAAAAAAGAAAAGAAATAACTAGACAGAGAGAGAGAAAGAGAGAGAGAAAGAAAGACCAAAGGGTTATCTAGCGGCGTATTGTATATCACGGTATAGACAATATCATTCTCTTTGTTTGGCAAAGGACTTTAGGATGCTAAATTTACTTGCTATTCGCTGGTTAAAGCAATCAGAAATTCATTAATTTAATATATTCGTAAAAATTTAAAACAATTTTTCTATTGTATTATTGAAAAGTATATTGTAGTTTCTAAAATTTCTTTAGCCGCGATAACCTGTTTGCTAGAGCGGGACAAAAAAGTTTCCGGACCAAGAAATGGATAGTGGAGAGAAGGAGAAACATTCCTACTCTTTCTATTTCACACGTTACATGCTTCTGCAGTAGGTATTATCCATATACATAGTAAAAATTTCAATTCATTTAAAAAAATCGATACTCTTAAAAAATCGAAATCGACGAAACGATTTTGTAATAATCAATCTAAAAATCGTAAATATATATAATTTTTTATGATTTTTAGATTGATTTTTTGATTTCAATTTTTAAAATATATTTCTTATGGAGGTATGTGTGTGTGTGTGTGCGCGCGCGCGCGCTCGCGTGCGTGTTTGTATATTTTGTCTTCTTAATCCAAAGTCATAGATATGTAATTTTATAAATTTTAAACTCTATTCTCTTAAATTTTATAAATATTAAACTCTATAATTCTAAAAAAGCTTAGAGTATTATCATTATTGCATTATTACATGTAGATTCAATTACTTTGAATATAGTTACAAACACTGAAAAATATTCATATTAAATTTTTGCAAACTAGAAATTTGCACATCTGTAAGTTTAAGATAAGGATGATGTTATACATACACACACATATACGTATGATTAAATGATCAAAGCCGTAAAATTTTTTAAAATTTTATAATTGTAATAAAAAAATATTTATTTCATATCATATAAATAAATAATTTTTGTTTTGAGATAAAGAAATATTTAATTATTTACTTTAATTCCAATTGCCATTACAATAAGTTTAAAAATAATAAATGCTGTGTGTTAAATAAATTATTAGAAAGAACGTATACTTCAGCTATTGATTATTGTCTAAAAATTATCAGATTATTTAATTGATCTTTCTGTTAATGGCAAATTAATTTTCTAACAAAAAGACCATCAAATAGCATCATTTCTTCAACATACAATCAAGTAGTTACGGTAACAAAATTTAAATTAAAGAAAGAAAAATCGATTCTCGATTCTTAGGATAAAAAATGGAATAGTAAAGATTCGATTTAAAAAAGCGATCTTATAACCACAAGAATCGAATCGAACGTCCCTGAAAGTTATCACACACAAAATTCCATAAAGACGTAAGACATAAATGTAAGAAAACCCAATCGAGTATTGAACTCATCGTAATTTTCACTTTAGTCCATAAAACTTAAAACGTAAAATCAAAAAATTCTGTAAGGATGAAATTTTTACGATTTACGTCTTCTAGACAAGCAATCACAAGTCATGAGAGCTAAGCGCTTTACTTTGAAATTTAATATCAAAGTAATTTAGAAAGCTAAGAGAGCTAGAAAGCTAATGAGTATTATATGTTAATGAGTGTTATATGTTAAGATATATTATATTTTATTTAATATTAAGATATATTATATGTTATATAATATATATATAATATATATATATTATATATATAGATATATTATATGTTCACGGTATTTGTTTTAGAAATATCAGTAAATATAATGTAATATGTTCAATAACTTTGAAAATAAACTTTAATTAAGAAAAAAAACCTTAATTTAATATAATACATTTTGCGGCATGAAATACTTTTGTTAATATTTAGAAAGTGTGTGTGGCTACCCTGGCATGTAGCATAGGCTGATTACTTTTAATTAAACATATTGACAAGTGTTCGTTGAAAATTATGAAATTTTCTGAATTTTACTATAATGTAAATTTTAATATAACAAAACAAAGAGCAACCAATGTATTAGTGTCTTTCGAGAACGATAAAGGTTAATAAATCATCGAAAAAACTTCCAAAAAGTAAATTGAAAAGAAAAAAACATTGGAAGCATGCGTTGAGCAATATAACCTTCCAGTTATATCAAATATTTGTGGATCAAGTACATATAATCTAGTTGTATTATTCACTAGCATGGATGATTCACAAGATTCGGAGGTATAAGTAAGGATTTATTTACTGGCTTGGATCAACCAAATAAATATAATTTTTTTATAAAGATGGGTAAATTGTGCTATCTGTCTAATAGAAAAGCATCAAAAACTGAAAATATTTCATTACACAGGTAAAAGAGTTCATATGAAATATTTATATTATTTTATAAATTTCTTATAATAAATAACCGAAAATAATGTATAATCAATTTTGGTTTTCCACAAGATTTGACTTATATCAAATGTGGTTAAATGTTCATGAATTTATCTTAAACGATGATGTATCATCTATTTATATCTATTCTATCCATTTTATTGAAATGGATATTAATAGATATAATACTTTTGGAAAAAATTAATCTGTAATTAAACCTGGAATAGTTCCTTCAATGTTTATAGCAAATTATTTTATTATAAAAGAAGAAGTTGATGATTTGTCATCAAAAAAACTTGCAAATGTGATTATAAATGATAATTTTGGTGGATATGAATATATTTTGTTGAATAATGAAAATAAAGTTGAAGGTAAATCTAAAAGTATTTAACTTTTAGAATTAGTTCTAAAAGAACGTTTTGGTATGTTTTCGTTTTTGAATGCAATTTATAATTTTATTTATATGCTAATCTTATGTATGTCTATAAAAATTATATATTCCAATTTTATATTTAACCATTTAAACATAACATCTTGCGCAAAGCAATTTTTTCTGTCTCATTTCATTAGTAACCTTTTTACTTATAAGAATTAACAATATAGTCTTTTTATATAAATAGCTATTTGTAATTATTATATATTAAGCAATTATATATATATATAATTATATATATATATATATATTTATATATATATATATATATAATATTATAATTATATAATTATTATAATATTAATTAAATATTAAATATTAATTATAATTATAAAATTATAATTATATAATTATATATATATATATATGTATATATATATACATATATATACATATGTGCATGCTAACTTGATATAGTAAATAAATAAAAGCTGATATATAACAAAATTTTACAAATTTCACAATGTTGAAATTTTCTGCAGAGAAAATCCAAGAGTATAGAGTACAAAAGAATGCGATGGAAACTAAACATTCTTCAAAAAATTAAAAGTAGCAGCAAAAAGATTTTGAAAGCTGCTATCATTCAACAAAATGATTCAACAACATATAAATCTCCAACTAGTATTTTATTGAGTTGAGATGTGTGTGTAGTAAATTGTAAATTATTATTTTAACCCGACAAAATTTGGAATTGTTTAGAATTATCAAGATTTATATATAATAATTAGAGCGTTCATTAAGTCGACATGTGTGAACATAATTCGTTTCTATCTTATAGTCATGAACATTGTCATAGTAATGCTCATAAAGAGTTTATTTTCATAAACTCCTGTGGCTTTCATAGAGAATAAAGGTAGAGGAAGAAAGGTATAATAAATAGAAGTACAATTTACTAAAATACATTCTAATTTGTTCCATAAAAGTCACAGGTTCTATTGAGAGAAATTTTTATAAATCGAAAGATCTAGTTTAAAAAAAAAAAAAAAACATTTTTTATTGAATCGTAATGTTCTATGCATTCGTTAACTTTTCACATGTATTCGCTAATGAGATATTTCATTAAAATTCATGGTTCATTATTATGCACATTGGACTTCTTAAAGAAACTTTTTATGTGTACTAATCATAATAGCAAGATAAAAAAAAAACGAATTATTAATTTTAACACATATTATTGATTCTACTAAAATAATTTTAATTTTTTTAAACATAATTTAACATTATATATGAATTTATATATTCTGTTATGTAAGTATAATGTACGATTTATATTTGATATAACTTGCTATTTTTATAATAAATCTAGGAACTATAAAACAAATATATACGCATGTGATGATGTGTTTATGATAAATTATAAAATAAGAAAAAACAAATTTACTTCTTTTTCTCTCAATTTTTCTAATAGCAACAACAATACAGTTATATGCAACAATGTATAACAGTTTTTCAATCGTTTGATAATGATGTAACGTATATTAAAATCTGTATTTCATAGAAATTATGAATACTAGAATGCCCATTATTTTACAATAATGTTAAAAACAACATAAAAGCTGTTCAGTAAGACTAGATTGGTTTAATGCATGATGCTATTTTAGCAATATATACTACAGTTTATATGATTGTGAAGTCCAACTTCTTCTTTTTACCTATTAATGATGCACTACATATAGCTACATAACTTGCATAATTTCATATCGATAAAGCTTGTACTTAATGATACCTGAATTAATTTTATACATAATTATAACAACTCTGATTATTGAAAGATTGATGAGCATTTGGCATATAATGAGCGTAAATTAAATCTATAATTAAAAAACTGCAATTCAGTAACTGTAACTTAATTGAGTGTGCGCAAAACATTTTTGTACAGATCATATATTCTTAGACTTATATGTTAGTCATGAAGTGCTTTCTTACTATACTTATGAATTATATAAATCAATAGAATTTGCAATTCTTTATCTAGGAAATATAGTGGTTCTAATGTTTATTTATTTAGTACCTTTGTATATACTTTATGAAGTGGAATTATAGATCTTGTGATATAATGAATACCTTAAATATATTTGATGATAATTTCACTCAATTAAAATAGTCATTATCTTTTTTCTTTTTGCATGATTAGAATAAAAAGGGTACAATAGTTAAAAAATATTAAAATATACTTAAGAAATCATAGTAAATATTGAGTTTATGTACCCTTAGCCTTTTTCCCTTATCAAATTTATATTGCTTTGGAACATTGCCTTTGAAAAAGGCTTATATTAGCTTTTGTATCAATTTAATATCACCAAATCTTTCATTGGAAGATTAGAGATAATGGAACAAATTACTTCAATCAAATTTTTCCTCTTTAAATACAAGATCAATTGCATCACCAACGTGATCAACAATGAAAGCTGGTTTACATAAGCCATCCTCTACAGGTAAAAAATCTCTAGGACTATGTTCGGTTATAAATTGTGAATTTCGTTGATGTACACCAGTTTCAACTAAAATGCTGATACATGCTTTTGCACTAGGTCCTTTCATGTTTTTCCCTAACAATTTTTCTAAGCTACGAGATTTAGTACCTTCACCAGCTTCATAATGAGATAAATACTTATCATAAAGATTTGCACCAAAAATATCTGTATTAATGTTATCTCTGAAATAGAATTTAAATATGAATAATTTGTTAATATATTGCATCATAAATATAAAATAATTTATAAATCTTACCCAATGGCATAAATAGTATCAACATTATGTTCTATTCCAATGGTTTTAGCATGTTCTATCAACATATGGCTTGCGTGATAATATGTAATTTCATTAGGTTTTCCAACTAGAGCAGTATACAATAAATCTTTTCCTGTTACTTTTTTGTACAATTGTTCGAGACACAATAGAAAGGCACCATGGCCATACCTAGGAATTGGTGCTTCTGATACCCATAATAAATCCATATTACATGCCAAAACTGGAATGTGTGGATATGGAATATCACTGGGCAATTTACTTGGCATTCCATTGGTCATTAAAAGATCCACTATTAATTGCAATGGAGTTTCCCAAGATATCGGTTCACTGAATAATAGGATACCTTCTATTCTTGGAAAATTTGGATCTACTGGTCCGCACTGTGGATTTCTCTTTAACATATTGACATAATCCAAACTTGGAAAGTTTTTCACGAGTTCTTCGATTGTCATAGTTTTTTTGAAACCCAACTCTTTGGCTATTTCTCTGACTGGACCTTGTCCTGATATAAGAACTTGCTTATCATGAAGGTCATGAAGCATTTGCAATGGAGAATGAGCTAAGATAACTTGTGATTCTGATATTTCAAATCCAATCCATTTGGATAAATCAGCTGCTTTTTGACTACGTAAAGCATTTCCACTGTTTGTAACAAAGACAGTAGGAACACGAAATTTGCCATCCTCTCCTCTAAGTTTTTTAAAGGATTCTACAACTGGTGGTAAAACATTTTTACCACGCACTATAACTCCATCAATGTCAAATAATAAACCAAATTTTGGTTTAGAGCTTAAGTTCTGAAAATAAAATAAATAGATAAATTTTACATAAGTTAAGATTATTTACTCAGATTGTATTGTATTTATATCATACTTTATGTTAGAATAAGACTTTGAAATACATTTCAATGCCAATAGGCAATTATAAAAATATACTTACCTTGTTGGTAGAGACATTAGGTAAGTATATTTTTATACCAAATGGCGAAATACATACAGTGTGAGTATATATATATATACGCACACACATATACGGTATGGTTAAAGTCCAAATACCCATGCACATTTTTACAAATAGAAAAAATAATAAATTTTAAAACCTTAAAGAACTAAATAGGTCATTATGTCAGTAATTCTACTTGTATTTTATCATCTTTACTTTATTATACATTTTATTATGTTACAATATTGTTACAAAACAATGCTGTATATACTAAAATACAATAATAGAGAAACAAAAGTAGACAATTAAAAAGATAAAAGACATTTAAATATAAAATAGAAAAGAAATATAACATAATGATACATAAATAAAGATAAGAAGCAAACAAATATTACAGAATAATACAAATAAAATTACTCGAAATGATTGAAGTTGATTTCAAATAACAATATGATTCTTGTTATCATTGATTGGATATATTGTTGGGAAATGCCAAAAAATTAAAAATAAAAACAAGCGAATTCAAGGGTAGGGCAGGAGACGAAACAAATTGAATGATGACAACGTAAACTTACTCTGACTCCGAAAGCTCTCGCGATACCCGATCGTAATAATATTTTCATTTTTACTAATTCAACCACAATAATTAAGAAATAAAAAACGAGGGCTTATGAGTATCTAAAAAGTTATCTTTTGTTTATAAGTTTATCTCTCAATCACTATGTTGCGCAGGTGTATTATTCATAGTGCCAAAACTTTGAGGTTATAGCCGATCTAGAAAATCAACCAAACTCACACTACGTTGTGATCATAGTTTTCGTGAGTACCGTAAGAGTGTGTTTTCTCAATATATATACAGGAAGCATATTCGAGTATAGTACAGATTGTATGCAATATTTTTAAAAAGTTCAAAAGAAAACATATTCTATTCAGGAAATATTACAGAAAATAAACATAGTAATGCAAATTAAATTTGAAAATATGTATGATATAGAAAATAAATCAATTCAGTAATAATAATATAAAAATATTGAAGCTCATATCAAATTCTATTATATCTAATAAACATCTTATAAAGAAATAAGATTGATTTTTCCACAATTATGGAATCTCTTTTTTAAAAGTTTTGTGAGTTGTTTTACTCGTACATATTCATATGTTACGTAAAGTTAAATAAGAAACAAAGTTTGTTATTATGAAATATATATGTATATACATGACAATAGATTTAGGAAAATGAAAATAATTGATATCTTAATAACGGCTGCATGAATTTTCTTTTGCAACCCTATGTTATTCTTTATTTATATTTGTAAATTTTAAAAATCGGGATCAATAATAATTACATTGATTTTTATGGTCCTTATGAGAAAATAAAATACAAATGCCCCTCATATTCATATCTTGCAACTTTAATTTAAAGGTTTTATTTTTGCCATATGTTTTTATCATTTTGAATTTCATCGTCTATATTATAATCGAAAAATATATAATTTCTAAAATACTTAATATATATAATATATTTTCTATTTGCTAAAATACAAATAATATATATGGTAGGATTGATAAGTGTATTTGGTTTTCTTGCAAGGATTGAGGTTACTATTTCCGACTTTAAAGAAAAGTAAAAAGTATATTTTTTATAGATAAATATATATTGTTATATATTTAAATATATATTATTTTCACATATCTATAAATATATATTGTATATATTATTATATATATGTTATATATTTATTTTTTAATTTTAGACGATAATACATAGATGTCACTCTGATATGCTATAAAAGCATATGTTATGTGCTGCTTCCGTTATAAACACATTCTTTTTTTTGTTGTGGAAAGTGATAAGCATGTGTTTGTGTCGCACACTAGTGAAAAGTAATAATGATTCTATTTTGATTAATAAGTACTGTCATTGATTTTGGAAATAGTAGAATGTGATAGAATGAGATGAATAGAACAAGGTTGGTAAAGTAATATAAAACGAAAGAAAATATGTTTAAAATATGCACAGTATTAATGCCATCAAAATAAATTTTTGATTTAATTTGTAAAAGTATTAATGAAGTAATATTACAAGTATGTATAAGAAACAAATTAAATTGTCACAAAGATTTAAATTTCCTTCTGATGAAAGAATAAATAAATCATTTATTTTGCACTTCTAGTAAAGAAGTATTATATTATTCAATTCTTCTTTTTACGATACGTTAATTTATCCAAAGTTTTCTATTTTATTCTGTCTTATTTTATTTTTATTCAAAATAAATTTCATACATCCATGTCAACTGAAAATTTCTTTAGTTAATGAGTTAATCAAAATACATTTAAGAATTATTTATCTTTAGTGAACCCTTTATGTAGATAGCCAATTAATCTATACGTTTATGAATACTTTACTTTTTACAGAAAGGCAAAAGAACAACTTATTAATTGATTAACATAATTTACAAATCTAAAATCTCAGCTTGAAATGTATCGTCATTTGTAATATATAACATTTTTTTGAAAAAATATATTATATTTATATTAATTCCAGATTGAACTGCATTGATTAATCCAATCCATTTTTTATTCATTTATACTGTACATATCTTCTATATTGTGTCTGCAAAAATCATTAATTAGGAAGTTATATAAATAGATTATTATATAAATAAATTGTTTATATAGATAGATTTATTAAAATTAGGTAAGTGTAGAGTTACAAGATGATCGTAATTTTTCCTTGAGACTGACCTTTGTAATTGTTAACCGAAGACATTCTTTTTCTACTTAGTTTCACTCATCACTCGTTCGAGATTTTTGCAAGATGTTCCAGAATGTTAAAATTATATGGTTACTCAGTGACATGTGTCGTTAAAGTCACTTTTAAAGTGCTAATTATCAGAAATGCTGTGCTTTGTATATAACACGATACTGTTATATTTGATAGCTTTTCATAGTCCATTCAATAATAATAATTGATTAATTTTGTGGCATGACGTTTATATACATATATACACACACACACAATATATATATATATATAATATCTCGGATTGTTTATGGGAGGTGATAAACGAAAATATGTTTCTTTGTGAACAAAGTGATAAATCTTTATTTGTTAGTTAATGCTTAGTTTCTAATTAATCTTACCTATGAACAAAGAAACGACAATTTACATTTATTATTCACAATGTTAAATTTTATTTAATATATATTATAAATTTTCTTATAGCTCTCGTGTTACTTTTCTCTTCTACGTTATATTTCATACTGTCCGTTTCTCTTCCAAATCTTAACAGCTCGGTTTGTAGGTCACACAAGGACAATGGAAGGGCGGGCTATGAGACGCGCGGCAAATCTATCTGAAGAAAGTATACTTTCTTTACATATATATATATATATATATATATGAATATATATATATATATATATATATATATATATATATATATATATATATTCACTTATATAGTACTTTATTACATTATTACTAAAAAATTGATATTATTCGAAATACATAATGGAAAATAAAACATAATTAAGTAATTTATTTATAAGCACAATATGGTTTATGTATTATTATTATCATTATTTATACATTTTACATTATATTAATAAGATAACACATTATATAAAACATATGTCGAGTTTTAAAGCAATTAAATTATCTATATTTATATATCTATAATGTATAATGTATTATTATACGTTATCTTCAACCGGTAGACATAATAGTTCTAGTACAACCACTCGAAAAATTTAAGAAGACTTATTTTTTTGCAAAATATTATTTTTATAATATTATTATTATTATTAATATTATTAATATTATTATTATTAAATATTATTATTAAGTTTTTGATATAATATTCATGAATATTATCGTTTATATCATATTTGAAGTTTATCTCATTTATCTCATTGAATATAATTTGACAGTTTATGGATCAACATCAAAGATTTATATATATTGTTGAAACTTTTCATAATGTTATGAGACAAAAACGTAATACTATTTATCGTAATAGTATAATATTAAATATTAATTTGATTTTATTTTATAAATTATATAAATTTAATTATTATTTAAAATTAAATATAAAATTATAATTGGCTATTTAATGCCAGTACTGACAGTCCATTGCTTATATTACATGCAAATATATTTATATTGATAAAATATTTTCGTTTATATTGTTATTTATATCTTTTCTTTTTTTATAATTTATGTTATGCTTAATGTATTAGATTTTCTTTTTTCTTTTGGGACTGTATTTCTTTATTTTAGTTGAACCATTTAGAATAAGGAATTTGCAATTAATTTATTTTACAAAATTTGTCAAAGTGCCTTTGATAAGAAAATATATAATTTTTACATAATGAAGTTTTATATTTTTTGACCATGTTCTTAGATTATCTTAGAGGAAACTATAAAAGAATAGAAAAAGTTAAGAATAACTTTAATACTGGTCTGCGCTTTATTTTAAACTTATATAATTATTACATTTCTTAAGATCGTTGTCTTATGTATACGATAATTAATATATATAATAGCATTTAAATACATAACATTATGCAATATTTTTAATTTGTAGATTATCAGTCAAAGAATTGTTGCGTTTGTTTACATGATACCATTACTTACAAGTACGATATTATTAACATACAAGAAGGTAAACATAATGTAATTTCTTATGCTTCTATTTTTTATTATTTAAATGTTATAGTTATAATTTATTAATTATTTATTAAGAATATATTTGTGTGTGCGTACGCGCACGTGTGTGTACATATAGAATATTTTATAAAAAGAGAAAAAACGAGATTCTTTTAGATAATCTCTATGAAGAAATATATAAGTATTAAAAGTATTCGTAATTCTAATACTATATTATAGTAAATCTAATTAACTGTTACTATTTTGTTTTGTATATATTTAATATTTTATGAATTATAATGATGATATTATAGCTTCTAATTCTACCCTTTAAAATGTATGTACAACAACTTAATATTCTCATTTTTCTAATATATGTAAAAAAAATTAATTACAATTAAAAATATATATCAACTGATATGTACATCTTGATTTCCATTATTATTATTATCCATAGCAGAAAATGTTTCAAATAAAAATTGAATGACTCTGATGGTATTAGTTTTTTTTGTAGCTGGATGCATAAAGGTCATGTGAAGGTCAACTTTGTTTTTGAAAATAGGATTATATATTTTTTAATATATTAGTTGATGCAGTTCAACATTTTTTATAAAAAAGTATTAAATATTAAAAAATAAGTATATATGTCGAAAAATCCTTAGTTTAAGAAATATTTTAATTTAAATATTGCTAAAAAACTGCCGCTTTTTTATTACTATTCTTTCTATATTTTAGTAATTACTGAACATTTGTATACAGAGTTTCTTAGCAATATTGAAATTAAAATATCTCCTAAGCTAATGATTTTTCAGCATAAATAAATTAATATCTTTTTATAGAGAATACCGAGATAGATCGACTAATGCATTAAAAATTGTATGATCTGTGCTATGTCTTACGATCGTAACAAGTATTCCTCGAAGGGAATTGGAGATTTTTCGAAATTAAACTTGTAATTTGCTATAGAAAGATAAATACTTTTATTTATACGTATGAATATTGATAATGAGATGTATAAGTTTGGTAAGTTAATTCATTCTACTCGGGATTACTACTTATTCATTATTGAAGGGTACACAAATGGAAGTAGTGGAACCTGTAATCTTACGGAATTTTCGTAATTTTTTATATTTATAACACGTGAAGATCTTCACACGGACTTTAATTTGTCGCAACAGTAACATGGACTTCTCGGGCATTTTCGAAAAATTGATTTAGAAAAAAGCCAAGTAATATAATGTATAATAGTATATAAGGAGTAAGTCTTAATGTTAATTAATGTTATCTTTCTTAAATAACTACTAGAACAATAAAAAAATAGGGAAAAATCGCTTTTCTTATATGTAAAATTTGACAAATAAAAGTTAAATAATTTTTAAATATTTTTGAAATACTTGAAGTTGCATATTTGCAAATCTTTTTGAAACATGCGTAGAATATGATGAAACTTTGTCACTATATTATTACATTTATTTCGTGTATCGATTATTTTTTTTGCAAAGATTAATTGACACCTGCGTGTAATTGAAAGAAAATTAACTTCATTTACACTAAAATAATCAGTTTTTCTTGAAAATATCATTTCAGTAATTACGGTCAAAGGTTAATTAGTACTTTATTAAAAAATTATAACATGCCACAGGCACTACGTAACTTAAAAAATTTGTTTCACCGAAATAAAATATATTTGACTTTCATTTATTTTATTATTAATTAAACACTAATTTTAAACTCCGGTTCTATCATCTGTTCTAAACATTTGTTCTAATTTTTCTATTGTAGTTTTAATCTGATAACTATCTCAGTTTCTTTATGTACTCTTCAGCCAGCTTCCTGAAACTTCTTCGTGCTAGCAGTGTTAATATTTTGATAACGAGATGCATGACTCCATGTGGAGCATGTATAATCGGATTGCAGATACAAATTTCAGTCAGTACAATTCTTTTTCATTCTTTTGTTTTTTATTCATTTGAATACTTAGATCGTTTCCATATATCAAATTTATCAGATTTACATTAATTAATAGATATTTATCATTTTTTATATAAAAATGCATCTTTTTATTTTTATTATCTCTTGAAAAAAATGTCGAATTTTTTATTGAAAGCGGTAATTCCATAAAACATGGATTCTTTAAAAACGTTTAATGTGGAATCATACAGATTAGTTAAAGCGATGATTAATTACTTAGATATTTGTCTGTATTATTTGGATCTTTGGTATGTATACTTCTATTGTATACTTCTAATGTATACAATAGAAAATGGAATATATAATAATTAAATATGACATATTATTTATTTGATTTACTCATAATTTCAGGAACTAAAATATATTCCTTTCTTATCCGACATCTTTGATATACAAATTCAAAAAATTTAATTTATTTTAAATATTTAAAATTATAAAAAATATTCTTAAAAATTATTTTAAGAATATACATTTTCTATAAAAAAAAGATAAATATCTGTTAATTAACGTAGATTTGATAAATTTGACATTTGAGAATGATAATGATTAAATTAAAAATGAGTAAACATTTATCAATAAAAAAATTAATCAATAAAAAGAAAAAATAGCGCAGGATTCAAACAAACGATCCCACAATTATTAGTCTTTTTTCTTTTTTTTAAATTTTACTTCTAAATAATTAAACAGTATAATATGTGAATTTATACAGTAAACTATATAGTTTACTTATACAGTAAACCCACTTAACTTAAATTATCAATGTGATATTGTAGCATTTGCTAAGTCTTTTAAGCCTAATCTGCTGTTATAATTATTCATTTGATAGAAGTAATTGGTCATTCAATAAAAATAACGTTTTTATATTCGCAAATTATTAAGTTTTTCAAAATGTCCCTGGTTTGTGTAGCATTGGCGTATCTCATATGGCTCTAATATGGGAGTAATAACGAGGAATTATTGGATAGCAACCCTATTCTAGAATATATGTTTTAATTTATTAGATTGTACAGGTTCTATTCCATTACACATTATTATTACGTCATTGTAAGGCATGCATATACGATAACAATCAAAAAATATCAAGTAAGCGAAAGAATAATCTACACATAAGGAATAGATGAAGAGGAAGCGTTATATTGGGTTGTTCGGAAAGTAATTTCGTTTTTTCAGACAGAGGATTTAATTGTATTTTTTGCACCCAACTTCACACTTAAGCTGCATAATACCATTATATGTTTTGAGAGCTGATATAGCAAGGCTTGTGTGTGAAAAAGTCCAATTGATTCTACGCAGTAGTTTTTGGTTGATGCCCTTTTAAATATGAAGAGCAATAAGCAACATTTTCGTCATATTTTACTTTTTTACTATAGAAAAAGTAAAAATGCTGTTCAAGCCAGAAAAAAATTAACCGATGTGTATGGAGAAGATGTGTTGACAGTACGTAGAATTGGTTTGCAAAATTTCGATCCGGCAATTTTGATGTCGAAGATGCACCACGTTCTGGAAGACCGGTTGAAGTTAATAAAGACACGATAAAGACATTAGATTAAGGCGTCTAATCGCTAGGCGCGTTTCTGTGCACGCAAATCACCTACACGTGCCCCTTGCACGAGTGTTCTCGCGCGTTTTTCTGTCGTCAAAGACGATAAGCCATTGCGTTCTGCTGTTCCTGCATGTACTTCCTTGGTCAGCTTTATCTCTGCACGTGTAGCTCTTGGGCACGCTCCATTGCCAAGGGTGGAAGAGGCATGACGCATCTACATCCTGCATTCCTACAGTCCTTTTTGTTCTCCTTTGTCTTCTCGTATTTCTTTACTACGTGTCTTATAGATAGTTTTAAATTATTTATTAACTATAAGCTGCATTATATTTATATTTTTACTTATGGGAAAGATAGAAGAAAAACAAATGAAAAATGGTAAATGTACGTTGCTCTACATTGCACACGTATTTGTGCCTATAAGGGTTTCTCTTCTTTAAAGTGTCTTTCATAGTTTCTGGTTGACCTATACACGAAGACGTGACACTTAATAAATTTTATATAGATTCTATATAGATATATAAATATAAATTCTATACTTTTTCTAATCTTTATATTTAAATAATTTATCCTGTATATTCTAGTAAACTTTTTCTTTTTATTTAATGAATGAATATACAAAATTGATTAGTCCAGAGTACTTTATGTATTTTTATTTCATCTTTTATCATGTGCACATCAATTATATGTTTTAAGCTAAAGAATCCAGCAAGATCTAATAGGAATGCGGGAGTTACGTTGATTTATCAGCATATACACATATCGCTGTGAACGGTCTCTTACATTACTTAAATTTGTTATTAAAAGTCTGTAATCATATTATTTCTTACGGTAATGATTATTTCTAATTTTCTCATGGTGAATAAAAATTCAAAGTTGATTATCACAAAGTACTTTTTGTATTTTTATTTCATCTTTTAATCAAAGTACTAATTATCAAAACTATTTTTAATTTTTAGATAGTGACCTAGGTAAACCAAACCGATCTAGAAACGGCTCGATTTGAATTGTATATAAACATTGAAATGATCGGTTTATATAAATTTTGATCGTATTGATTCAGCTCGAACAGTTTTATGTTCAGAGAGAAAGAAAGAAAGAAAGAGAGAGAAAGAGAGAGAGAGAGAGAGAGAGAGAGAGAGAGAAATGAGCGATTAATACAAAATAAAACATGAGTTAATTTCCACACTACCTATGAAGTAGAACTCCAAGCGTTTTTTTTATGTGGTTGCCCCTGTAGGACTAGCCCACTCTATAAGACTTCGACTATTATTACTACTAATAATAATATGCTACTATTACTATTACTGATAATAATAATAATAATATAATATAATATAATATAATAATAATAATAAAAATGTATTTAAATATTATTTATATACATCTAGATATTATTTAATACATTTTATAATAGTAAAGATAATTAGCTTCGACTGATCGTAGGTAAGAAACTATGTGGAAACAAATGCATAACAATTATAAGATAGTAAGATAAAGAGAAACTATAACGGATGAAAACAAAAGAAACGTTTCATACTTTTCTTCATATGTCGTTTTATTAGATGGGCGGTCATGTGTCGAAATTATCAGACATAATTTGTTGAGAATTCGCGCGTCAAACCACCACGTAAAATGAAATATTTTTCCTTCTTTGTTATCATAAATTACCGTCATTATATATATGATGTATATAATATAAGTATATTCTGTTTCTTCTTCTTATTACTGCTTCTATTATTATATTATTACATAACATTATTATTATAGTAATAGTAGTAGTAGTAATAATAGTAATAATATGAAATAAATTCCTACAGAAACCATAATAAAATAAAACATAAAAAAGCAGAAAAATCTCGTAGATAATGTCGAAACGAACTCGTGTTTTGATCTTTATTAAAAATAAAATATAATATATATCTTCAATAATTATTAATTTTGAAAAAATAATCGACAAATGTATATACTTTAGATGCATTTGTCATTGAACAAAATTATACCGCTGCTATGTCCTATCTAGCATAGATCACCACGAAATTCATGTCAACGATCAGTAAATAAATATAAGATATTGGATAGTAACACCTTACTAAATTATCCAAACAGGAAAAAAAGAAAATTAATTCATTATTTTCGTTTATATCGATACAATAAACAAAAACTACTGGAGTAATTTTAGCATCGAACTTAATTTCTGAATTACGAATCTAAAAGCTTGTCAATGTACTAAACACTGCTTGTAAAAATCTTGTCTTTTTTAATATATAAAATTAAATGAAACTACAAATTTTTTCAAAATTTAATAATATTTTAGAAACTTAGATTCCTTGATATAAACGACAGGACATGTATTTCCTTATTATTGCCATAGAATCATCTGACCAAAGCTCATTAAAATGATCGAGTGAATATTCGTAGCTTCTCCATACAAGCAAAACCCATCCGTAAAACCCATTTCTTTGCGTTTGGAAATGTTCAAAAAATTTAAGCATCAGCTATTTACGTACACAACAAAAAGCAGGCAATCGCTATTTCACGGATGTAAAACATACTTTATTCAAGAGTATATTAGGTTGGGGAAAAAGAAATCCATTATTTTTGCGTGAACTTCAAGACTTTATTTAACCCTTTGAGTGCTATGGGCGCACATATGCGTCTAGTGAAAGCTATCGATATAGACTATGGACGCAAATACGCGCTCGACAAATGCTATCAATATGGACTATGGACGCAAATACGCGCCTGGCAAAAATGATCAGTGTACTATGGCCAAATGTATATGTTCGGCAATTGTTTCTATTGCGCAAAAAAGTATTCAGTTCCTGGAGATCGTCAGCGCCAGCCGCAAGCCGTCTGTACGGACTGCATAAGCCACGAGTATTCGCACTCAAAGGGTTAACATGTTTCAAATTGTTCGATTTGGGTCAAATATACACCGTTTTGTTCTATAATTTGTTGTCATTTTAAAGATAGCTTCATAATGCCTCTCTCATAGAAGTCTTGGTCCTTATTGGCGAAAAACTCTAGTAATCGATTTTCACAATCTTCTCTTGATGCCGATTTCTTATCAGTCAGGAATTTTTGCAATGTGAGAAAAAGATGGTAATCGCTTGGTGCCAGGTCCGGACTATATGGTGGATGCATTAAAACTTCCCAACCAAGCTTCCAGAGTTTCTAGCGAGTCACTACAGACGTGTATGGCCTGGTGTTATGGAAGACAACACCTCTTCTGTTGGCCAATTCTGGCCGTTTCTGGTCAATCGTTAGCTTCAAACGGTCCAGTTGTTGACATTAGAGATCCGAATTTAGTGTTTGGCTATATGGAAGCAACTCATAATAAATGATTCCTTTTCAGTCCCACCAAATGCACAGCAGAACCTTCCTGGTCGTTAGTCCTGGTTTGGCCATCGTTTGAGCTGCTTCACCGCGCTTTGACCACGATCGTTTTCGCACAAAATTGTCGTATGTGACCCATTTCTCATCCCCAGTCATCATCCGTTTAAGAAATGGGTCGATTTCATTCCGGTTGGCCAAGGCTTCGCAGATGGAAATTCGATCCATTATGTTTTTTGGTGTTAATTGGTGTGGCCCCCAAACACCGAGCTTCTTTTTAAATCCAGTTTTGTGCAAATGGTTTAAAACTGTTTTATGGTCGATCTTTAGTTCCTGGGCGATGCTACGACTACTAACATGCCGGTCAACTTCGATTATTTCTGTAATTTTATCGACACTTTCGACGACGGGCCTGCCTGTGCGAAGTGCATCTTTAACATCAAAAATACCTGAACGGAATCGACGAAACTAAAATTGCACGTAATTAACTGTTACAGTATCGGGACCATAAACACCATTCACAATTTCAGCCACCTGGCTTGCATTTTCGCATTTATCAAAGAAAAACCGTAAAATGTACCAAATTTTCTCTTTGTTGACTTCTATTTTTAACATCCTGTAATTCACAACTGAATGAACCAAACAAAAAATAGCAAAAGAATTTTTTTAGTGTGAAATGTCACTTTGACAACGAACATAAATCTGAAATTGTTTGATCGATACTTTATGAGATATCGATCACTACAGCCATCTACCAAAAAAGTAATGGACTTCTTTTTCCCCAACAATATATGAAAATCACGAGCTTCATCTCTTTTGCCGCAAATTTCGAGAGGCATCATAATACTAAACTTTTTCCTCGCGAAAAATGTTGAAAACAGCATTTACCCCATCAAGGAGAACAGAAGTAATTTTCGACCAATTTTAATGAAGAAGGTCTTATTTTAAGGACGATGGTTTAATCTACGGCGCCCTTATGGTGAAGTTTTAAAAAAACTTTTTGTTTGTGCATAAACTATACTTGAAGAAATGCCATTTTTAACACGATTTTTTTAAAGAAAATAAAGCTTTTTAAAAATCCACAGAAAGAACACTATAGATAAAACTTTCGTCTTTAAAATGAGACCTTGTTCATTAAAATTGGTCAAGAATTACGCTTGTTCTCATTGATGACGTAATTCATTAAAAAACCAGAGGTAATGAACAGTTTTATTGGGTTGGCAACTAAGTGATTGCGGATTTTATCGATAGATGGACTTTACACTTTCCGCAATCACTTAGTTGCCAACCCAATAATAATCAGCAGAATTAATCACAAGATGCACGAAATGCTGCGAGCCTAAATCAACGGGGATCGGTATTGCAAGATATACCAAAGATCCTATTCGCTAATATCGACAACTGCTAGAGAAATGTTAAAAAAAGAACTGCTCCTAGAAATCTGGAAACAATCTCAATCGATCTGTCCAATTGAAATATATAAGAATCAAGAAATCGTTTAGTTAGATTCTAGATAAAAATTTTCAATCGACTGGAAAAAACGATGATTTTTGAGTTTCACAATCATCGACAGATTCGATAAGTAGAAATTTTGTCTGATTTGACTGAAATCTATTTCAATTGATGCAACGCGACTCGAGAGAATAACAAGAATTTACTGTTCTTGCTGTAACATCTTGTAGCATAATTCACTTTTTGGTCAGGTCGTGAAATCTTTACCAGGAGTTGAACTTAAGAAACATGAAGTTAATAACGAGCGACAAAATAGGGAGACACAGGTCGGATGAAATAAATAGAGATCTAATAGATAAATAGGTTGGGAATGAATGAGGCAGCAGACAGGATATTAGAATAAAGATTTCAAATTAGTTATCTTTTCTGTAAGTGGTATATAAGAGTGATTTTTCATCTCAATGAGTTAGTCGGATTAAGTAGGACTAGTAAGAGGATACGGATTGTTTAATTGATTGCAGATTTACTGACTTTTGAATGCAGTCTAATAAATTTTTATATGAAATGAGGAACATGGATTTATTAACTGACTGTCAGTTTTACAAAATACAAAATTCGGACTTATTATTTAGTTATCGATTTTACAGAATACAGAATACGGAATTATTACTTAGTTATCAGTTTCTAAGAATGTAAAATACGCATTTATTGATTAATCATCGATTTCATCGAATGCAGAATATAGACTTAAGAACTAATCATCAATGTTTAGTTAATTAGTAACCTGTTTTACAGGATGACAAATACTAACTGATTTTTCAGATTTTTTTTATTGATTCTTTCTGACTTCCCCCTCCATAAATCTTAGGTCATTACTTGCGAATCTTGCCAAGGATAAAAGATTTGTTTCCTACTGGATAATAATATTATCCCTACAATTCTAATTGATCTAAAATTTAATATAATAATTTATTATATTACAAGGCAAAGTTCCAGTCACAAGATTCGATGAATTTATTGAAGAAATGTATTTTTATAAGCAAAATTAAAATATTGAAGTATATAAAGATATTGAACTTTTGTTTATATCTCCAAAGGTATCAAATAAGCGCATGGATTACCTAAGGTTAAAGGAATAATAGAATGTTGATAAAGACGCGATAGGATAACGAGAATTTGATCCGTAAATGCAGAAAGGCATAGATTTATTTCCTGTTCTAAATTTTAGGCAGGTCGTTTATTTTTTAAATATCCTCATAACGATGTGCAGATAAGCGAGATTTGTGTTATTCTTTTAACGATGTTACGTGCTAATGAAATTTGTATGTACATATATACTTTTAGAATGAGTTCTAAGATTGAACATTTCCATTAATAAAACTTAAGCGTTTTCACATTTCCAACTTTTTCACAAAAGTTTCTAATGGAGTGTAATTGTTGGCATAGTTGATGCCTAAGTAAGAAAAAGGTATACTCGTCTATTATGGATGATTGCGAGTGTGTCCTACAGTAGAATATCGTTCAATCTGTCTCAACATGTGTTTTATTCTTTTAGCGAGTTTTTTTTCAGAGAATTGTAATAAATGTACATAGATTGTTTATTATTTGAATGTTCGATATTTTTCAATCTGCTACATCGAGTAAGAATTTAATCATTTTCAATGAAGCACTACCACAATCGTAACCTGCGAAGGCAATGACTACTTTCATTAATTGTTAAAAATAATCAGTATAATTAATGATGCACGATTAATGACATACGAATATCGTAATAATTGTATTTCAATACGTCAAATGTATTGCTACAATTTTAAATTCACAAAGTGCCTTTTATCACGTATCTCCCTCACGGTTTCTCCAAGAATCAGAAAAAGAATATTGCGTTCTTCCATTAATTTATAGAAATGCGTTATATGTATTTTGTAAAGGACAAAATTCGTATCTGAGCTTTGTGCCTTTTTCATTACGACTTGTGAATCTAGATGCGGACGCGTATTTGGACACAATTCTTCTTGGACAAAGTATTTGGACAAGAAATTCAATTTTAAAAACGAATATATAGATACACTGTCGATAGTGCAAGATCTAGTAGCTAAAGCAGAACCGCACAATCTGACACTCGTGTTCAATCGAAAATGAAATCGGCAACAATCTCTTTATAATCAATGTGCAGATTCAAAAATACAGTTGTTACAAATTTCACTAACTTTCTTTAATAGTCGACATAAAGTCTGGTCAGATTTCGCAGCTAACTTAAATTTTTCATCCATGAAAATTGCTCTTTGGAAGACTATAAAGCGTGGAATTACTTAATATTTTGGCTACAGGATTCATCAATTATCGAACTGTGCATCCAATTATTCTGTTGGATGGACAATTTTGGAAAATTGAACAATTTTGGTATGATACACAGAGATTGCTCAGTTTTTATCTTTGCTGAATCCCATTAGAAATCGCACTTAATGACGAAATAGCACCAATGACTCCCGTATTATCGAATAACGCGAGTCTCTCCGCATTATTATACACATGTATTAATTAATATATAAATTTGCGACAAAAAACAAGATTTCATCAAATGTTTTATTAAAAATAATTAGTGAATACTTATATATATATATATATAATATATATATATATATATATATATATATATATATATAAATAATATAAATATATAAATATATAAATAATATATATATATATATATATATATATATATATATATATATAAATATATATACATATATATTTATATTATAGTTCATATAACTATAAATCATATTCTACTTGATTGGAATTTTTTCCGTCTTCTTTGGATGGATATCCAAAAAATTCTAAGTGATCAATTGATCTTCTGATATGTTAATAAATATATTTACAATCTGTTTCATAAGAGCGCGTCAGCGATGTCTTTGACAACTGATACCTACTGAGAGAGTGATTGTGATAATTTAAAAATATAAAATCTTTTCCAATATATGTTTGCTAAGATTCTCTCAGATTTGTTTATGTCATGAAAAAGAACAGAGTTCTTCGAGTTGAACATTGAGTATGCAAAATGGTTAACGTATGAATGAAACACAACTTTAACGGAAAACATATTTTAATATTAATAACTCTAATAGATTGTATTCATCAAATATCACTACTTGTGCCACTATTTGTATCATGTTAAAAAATTGATAAAAATTATGTTGAGATAGTATCAAGCTATAATAATTAATAAAGCAGATTGGATCTATTATTAAATAAAAACGTATTAGGGTTTTAGATGTACATTTGATACATATAAAGTTTCTTATATAAAAAAAAAATGATATTTATGAAGAAATCGCTGATATGTTCTTGTGGGTTAGACCATATATTTTTTTCCGATGTATCTCCGCCGACCTTCCATTTCTTTTTCAATTAAATCAACAAATATCTTATATATAACTGTATCATTGGAAAATATTCGTTTGTATGCAGTCCACAATGATATAAAAATTTTTTGTCTCATTTTGTTTCCATTAAAATTACTTTTCTTTTGTATATCTGTTTAATATAAAAATATATGAAATAAGCTTAAAAATCTGTATCTTCAATTCTCATGTAGTTGAACTTTTTAACGTACCTTCCGTACAATGATTTAAAATGGCTGTTACAATCTTTCTATTACTTATCTTAATAATAAGAAAAATCTTTTGATAATTTGTGTATAATTTATGTGTATCACCAAATAGTTTTTGTATAAACATAAGAGCTCGCCATGCTTGCATAATAGATATTTGTTTTACAAATACTGTTAAACGATGTATACACTTAGTTGGATCATATAATATAATTTTTGATAATCTAAGATATGAGTGATTAGTAATTCTCTGTTTGAACATCCTATGAATAATTATAAAAAGTTTAATTATTCAAAGTACTGTGAAATATTTTTTAAGTATGTTTTAAAAGCTGTAAATAGTACTTACGTAGTAGCATCTTCGCATTTCTTATTTTTCATAGCAAGTGTAAACAAATGAGAAGGATGAGCATTTTTAAAATATGGTAAAGATTCCAAGCTATCACAATTTATTTTATATCCTAAGAATTTTATTTCATTCGTAGTATAATTAGTTTTATGAGGCAAATTGGTCTGTATTTTGGATTGTTTGAAGCTGCAATTGTATTCAGGAAATCCTTTGTTTATTGTTTCCATAAATCTATAAAAATATATAAATCGTAATATACGATACAGTAATCATAATATAGGATTGTTATTAACTATATTTGATTTATCTTACTTCTCAGCAGACTCTCTATTTTCACTAATATATAATGTATCATCTACATATCGAAATAATATGCCGGATTGCATAAATTCAGACATTCGCTGATGATATATGTAATTATAATATATATCAGAAAATACATTTGAAAGAATCGTACCCTGCAGAATACCTTTATTTAATAAATATTTTTTTTTCTTTATTTCTATCTAAAACAAAAAGAAAAAAATTATTAATTCTGGTATCATTACATATAAAGATGAACGATTTGTTATTACATACTTTTTGACCAAATATGCACTTATTTATATCGTCTAACAAATTCTGCTTCATTATATGAGTAATATGCGTTTTACTCATACTTATAGTCGTAGGAGCATGAATTGTTCCAATCGGTAGTGCTACATACAAATCAATAAAATATTGTTCAAATCTTAAATTTCCAGTTTTACTTTTAATAGGCAAAAATGCCATCCATTTAAGGCCCAATTTATTTGGAAGATTTTCGCACAAAATTTTGATTATATTATTTAATTTATCTGAAAAATATATATATATAATAAATATATGGATAATCAGTATATATGTTACGGACTAAGTTATTAATACAGTCATTATGAATAATGACAAACAAAATCAAGTATTGTAATTAATTGTAATGTTAAGATTACGTTTTTTTAGAGTTTTCTATAAGTTTATTATAGTGCTCGATTTTATTTGTCTATATTTATAATACCTGTATTAATTATTTAGGCCATAACATATATAATAACTAGAAGATTATAATTGTACCTAATCGTATTGAACTAAAAGCATCATCTATGTCACAAGATACTAGCCACATTTTATTGCAGTCATAATTATTTCTTTTATAAACAATAGCTTTATATTTATCCCGAAATTGTGACATTGATGCCAACCCGTAATGTGTAACGCACAGCTGTCTTAAGAATTTCAATAACATAATCATATGATCTTCTTCTTTGCTAGTATAACTATAAGTTGTAAATTTACTTAATGATGTAAAATACAAAAATCACATAAATAAAAATAATCGATCCAAATATACCTAGTTTTCGCTATTGGTCTCAAACCAGAGTGTTTTAGAAAAAGCCTGAACTCGCTTTTTGGAGAAAGCCATTTGTTCTCAAAAACATTAATAAAAACTTTTTTGTTGATTCTATCTTTGATAAAATGTTTTCTTATAGTTTTCCATTTACCATTTTTAATGTACAACCTTTTGCCAATGGCAGCAGGATGTACTGTTAAAAAAAAATTCCTATTAACAATTAATAATATATATTTGTTAATGAACCAATAAATTAATTTACTGATAATGAGCCACTTAACCGATTCCTCTTTAAAAGATTTCAACCACTCAATTTTGTCAATCTGAAACATAAAATATTTATATAATCTTCTAAGTATTTTATACATGGTTGAAACTATTAATATAGTTGAAATAATGAGGAAAGCTTACATTTAACCTATTAATGTATGATTTTAAATATATTGGTTGAAATCTTGCACTCTTAAGAATGCAATAAATCAGCTTGCGAATAACTTCTATGTTTTTGTAGGAACCAAATAATTCCAAAGGCACTACTTTAATTAAAATATTATTAAAAAAATAATTAATTTTTTTTATTTCTATTTCAATTTCATCAATTTGTTTCCATGACTGTGTTAATGTGCCATAATATCTTCTTGTATTTTTCTTTTCCAATATATTATTTAAATGAAAATTATATGAATAATTCTTATGGTTTTTTTGAAAATTTTTCAAAATAAACATTAACTGATTAGAATAATTCTGGTCGACTTCTGTATCATCAAATCTATTCACTTTCATCTTAATTATATCATTATATATGTCTTTAACAAATAGAGCTGTATCAAGAATACAATTATTCGAAACAGGTTTAGTTGATATGAAATTAGATTTTTCTTTTAATACAACTTTTAAATTTATATTTCTAAGATAAGGATTATTTTCTTCTTTGATTTTTCTCTCATTACTTAAAGTTTCTTCTGAAAACAATAAAATATTATAATCGAATGAAATTTCAATGATACTGGAATTTATTCTTGATTTATTACTTTTCGATGGCAGTTTTGAAATACCAAACTGTGATGCCAAAAAATCAGAAAATAAGGGTTGTTCTTTTTCATCTTGTAAAATTCTTGAGCATTCCATAAGATCCGCACAATTATGCAATTTAATTGCACCACATTTTATTTTCTCAAGTATTAAGTTCTTGCTTTTACAATATCTGATTTGAAAGAAAAACGATATTATTAAAAAATTTGAAAATTTCTTAATTTTTGATTAAGTAAAAATATTATTTAACTAACGTTGCTACTTGTGATCCATAGAATTTTTCTAATTCATTCCAAATACATTCCATCTTTCTGAAAATACAATAGCATAGAACAAAGGTATAAAAGATTTAGATATTATATATAAAAACTTTTGCAAAAAAAAAAGACGAAAATCATTAATTACTTAATAATTAGCAATATTATTTACAAATATTATTCATCAATGTGACTGACGCAGTGGTAGATAGCCTTGTCTTCTCACTTGAAATGTGTACATTTTATAATTAATTTATATTCAATATCTATATAATATAATAGAATGTATCTCCTTTAAATCAATCCTCTCGAATATCTGCGTAATTGTTGATAAAAAAAAATCTTTTTTATATCATCGCAGATATTTGTTGTATTATTACAGATATTCAGGAATTGATTTAAATGGGATACTCTCTATATAAAATATCTATATTCAAATAAACTTAACCAATCTATAGATTTAATTGAAAAAAGTAATTCAGAGATTGATAAATCACCTCGAATACGTAAAACTTAGGGGAACACAGAATATAATAAAGAAAGAACTTACTACCTAACGTTCGCAAGAAAAGAAACAAAAGAAGAAGAAAAAGTATCGTATAATCGATTCTTACCAATTAAAAAATAGAATTTATCGCGTCGTAGAACAAAAGAAAATAATATTTAAAAGATTTTTGACTTTGATATTTACTATTGGTTTAATAGTTAAAGATCGCAAAGCGAGATAACAATTATTGATGGAAAAACTTAGAAAATTTAGTTGAGAAAAAAAAAAGAGTTAAGAAAAATTACAAAAAGAGTTAAGAAAAATTATAAAAGTAAATGAAAGAATTTAGTTTTAATGATCGATTACATCGCAGAAATAATTTATATAAATATGAGTTTTTTAATCCTATCCGCGCTTTTTAAACTTTGTCTACATTAAATTTGACAATTAACAAAAAAATTGATTTTGAATTTATATCACCCATCGCTGATATGTCTTTGATAATATAAAATTTATTAAAGTAAAAACTTAATTATCAATTATTTCGAAGTTCAATGAAATTTCGTATTCTGTTACGTTCTAAGAACATTCAACTTTTTAATGCCATATATATATTTTTCTTCTTCAGATTAGTGAGACAAGTGCTGTTTAAAATTTCAAACTAAATTTACTTAAATGTTTTTAAAATAGCAACTAATTAATTACAAGTATGTTTATATTAAAAATTAACAAAACATTTGAATTAATTTTATTAAAATTCTAACTTTTGCAGAACGTGAAAAATGTTTCTTTTTTTATAATTTTAAACTAATAAATAAGTCACTTTCATAATTGACATTCATTTTATTAAAAATATATAGTTAAAAATTAATCGAATAAACAAATCGATTCTATTAAAATTTTACAAAATAATTTTGTGAGAGGTGAAAATGTTTTTGATACTTTATTCCAAAGCTAACAGAAATATAATAATCATTATGTTGAAATTGAAAATATAATGTATAGGTTATCATAGGAAAATACAGGTCATGAAACTTATTATCAAACATTATTTGATAATAGAACTTACATATTTATTATTTATTGTATTTAATTTTATTATCAAAAATTTTATTGTCTTATTATCTAAAACGTAACAGAATGATTTAGTATGGAAATTCTGTAAGATTAAAAAGTGATTAATTGCTTTTTTATTACATTATATATATTATATTATTATCATATATACTATGAAAAACGAGCCTATTTAGCTACATTTAAGAAATAAATAAGATCTTGTTTAGAAGAGAAAAAAGTACTTGTTTATATTACAGAATGTATATGTACATAATTTTGTACATCTTTATATCTATAGCCAAATTGATATCAGATATTGATTGAGATTAAGTTCATATTTAACCAATAGATTAAATATATATATCACATTTTTAAACAGTTAATTCTGATACATAGTATATAGTTATACTAACTGTCTGATGTACGTACTATTTCATTTTGAAAAAACTTATTTGACTACTAATTTAGAAAAAATGCATTTTCATAATTTTTGAGCTAAGTGTTTCTAATATGCCAATATGAAATAGTAATCCAATATAAATCCAATCCATAGAAATTATTTTGTTGCTTTCTGATATATGTACTCATCCTATATTATTTACAATTGTTATGATTTCTAATATCATTAATAATTCAAAGATTAACAATTTTATATGAAAAATTTTTGTATAGACTATATGTTTATACAAAAATTGTACTTTTACATAGAAATTTTAATATAAAGTAAAAGCCATGAAACTTTCAGTCATCACATTGTATTTACTATTTCAAAATAAATTTGATTGATATAATATAGCATATGAAATTACAATATAATTTTATTTTATCATAATTTAAATCCATTTTTGAATAACTTGCAATGACAAAATCTAAAAAGTTTCTAATTTACATGCTGCATTATATTTAAATATATATATATATATATTCATATAATATAGGACTTAATCTAATTTCATCAAATATTTTATTGTTATAGAAAATAATTTTAATATGCATACAAAATGATAGCTTTAATGTTAATTGAATTATGGTTAATTATCTTATCTACGAACAAAATTTCAAATTGAATGATTATATTATGCTTAAAGATTTATCAATTTAAGAATAATAACGAGATGAGCTATATATCATTTCTTACATAAACATAGAAAATACTAATCTTCTTATGCTAATGTTTACTTTTATAATATGAAAGTTCCAAAAATTATGTTTTTCCAGTTCCAAAAAGATGATTTTTATGATCAGAGTTTTAATTTGATAGCTCATTATTATTATGTTCTATTAATTTTAAACGTTTATTTAATAGGAAAAAATTGTATAGAAATTCTTACCTTGTGTTTCTAATGATTGTCATTTGGCATTACTCAATAACTTCCACAGCAAATGAAAATAAATTTCGTGGAAAAAGCATGATCATGGAAATTAAAATTCCACAATCCGTCAAAAACGATAAGCGCATCATCAACAAAAAACATGTGGCTAGATTATATGGAAGCATTTATCAACCGATTAGGAGAATAAACCACAATTACCAACTGTTATATGTTTAAGAAATCTCTTTACCGGCAGATGGTAAATATAGTAATAATGATAAATATCTGTTTTTACCACCGTAAATTTAATCAGAACCACACAAAATAATAAATTATAAAGAGAATTAACCAACAGAGGTGTTATATGATAGAAATATATCAAATCGTTTACTAATATTTGTAATTAAATATATTGTAGAACTCCTATATTATCACTTTTAAATATAAGTTATTAAATATGAGGATTTTAGATATAAAGATTTTAAATATAAATTACAACAAATTATTTTTTATTTATAAGATATAAACTGTATTTGCATTAAAAAAATATCAATGGATAATTTTAAATCTTTTTCATTTTATGAATTAGGTAACTATAAAATTGTACATAATACGTATATTACTTATTTTACATAATATAAAGTTTAAGGTTGATTTACTTTATTATATTTGAACCGTTCTGCTCTATTGCCTTATTTCATTTCTTAGAAAACCTCATTATGCCCTCTTTCCAAAATTGTTGAGACTTATTTGCAAAATATTCATCGAGGTGCGTTTTTATTTCGCTCTCGGATTTGAGACATTTATCACAGAGAGAATTTTTTAACGAGAGAAACAAGTAATAATCGGATGGAGCAAGATTTGGGGAGTACGGAGAATGAGGTAGAACGTCCCAATCAAACTGTAAGAGTTTCTGTCTTATGGCCAATGCAACATGCGGTCTTGCGTTGAATATGCTACTTTATGTCGTGATGAAAAACGACACCTCGTCAGTTCACCAATTCTGGCCGTTTTTTAGCTATGGCGGCTTTCAATTTATCGAGTTGATTGCAATATTTTGCAGAATTGATCGTTTCACCTTGTGGAAGGAGTTCGTAGTACACTACATCTTTCTAGACCCACGAAATACACAAAAGAACTTCGGATGAAGTCCTGGTTTCGTAACAATTGAAGATCGATTTTCCTTAAACCAAGTGCATTTTCGATGCACATTTTGATATAAAATCCAAGTCTCGTCTCCAGTGACAAATTTCTTTAAAAAAGGATTTTTTTCATGTTGCTGAAGAAGCAAATTGCATGTAGAGATTCATAAGGTCGGTCTCCGTCAATTGGCGTGAAACTCAGACTTCATACCGATTCACATATCTCATCTTGATTAAATGATTATGTACCTGGGAATGTTAATGACATCCACTATCTCGCACACACTATATCGCGAATTTTCAAGAACCATACTATTGATGAGATCCGTATCCATCGTTGCTGTGCGGCCGCTGCAGTCTTCATCTTTCAAATCAAAATTGCCAGCTCTATATTTCTTAAACCAATTGCGGACGGTTCTAATAGTTGTAGTACCACTCCCTTAAACGGTGCATATCTCGTCTACAGTGTCCTTTGCAGGACCTTTTTTTAAGTAATGAAGCATAACATGCCGCAAATGCTTCTATTAGCTATTCATATTGAACGGCGTAGAAAAAGATTTTAAAGGAGACTTTGTCACCAATGAAATGTACTTTGAAAAAGCTGTGAGATGACTAAAATTGATGCCATAAACGGACAATAGATAAACCTACATGTTTACTAACATAGCCGGCTCGAGGTCATACATAGTGTGGCGCAGAAAAAACTTATGGGACACCCTAATATTATAATAATATAAAAGATATAGCTTATTTTTAATTGTCCGATTCTAATTATTTATTTCCATTTTTAACATTTTCACTAGAAATGATTTGTTTCATTCATACTTTCGCTAATGCCAAGAATTTAAGATTTGATTTTTGGGATTCATTTTCCGGAAATACAAAGTCGAATATTTCTTCCCATCCATCATTCTGAAATGACAAAAAAGATTAATGTTGTTTTAATTTAAGTTCCTTCAAAACTATTTAATATTAATCTACATACTCCACCTTCTCCAACAATTCGTTTTCTTCATTTAACGTAATGCATCATATCCACGTTCAAAAGTTCTACAAACTAAGGACACTATCAATATTATCTTCCGATAGAAAATTAGCTAATTCAAATTTAGCATATTCTATCCAAACCTGTAGTATAATATATTAAAATATTTGTAAATTGTTAAGTTTAATATATATATTCATATCACAAAATCAAACTTACTTTGACATGAAGAGTTCGTTCTAATGATCTCTCAAATAGTAGCCTGGCATTAAATATATGAAATATATTAAAATTTATATAGGATTTCCATAAAAGTTCAGGCACATCCAATTTAAATAATAATAAAAATAATAGAAATATTAAATATATTTTTGATATAAAATAAAAATAAAATAAAAATACAATTTTAATTATATTTAATTGCAATTTCTAGAAATATAACTTATCTTGGATGAGATACAGCTAGTTCATAAATAGTTCTAGCATGGTTAATGTCTCTTAATAATGTTTTTAATTTTTTATACTATATAGGCATTATAATAAGTAAATAAATATAAGTAAGATGAAAAATAAGATAAATGTAACTATAGGAAAAGTAGTTTACTTTTATCTACGTTATGCAGTTTTCAGGTCTAAATTCAAGGAATTTTTCATACAGAATCCTGCATCTATTAAATTTTCTAAGTTGTATCTCTAAATCAATGTAATCACAGTACAATTTATCTTTGGGACAAACACCAGTGCCATACTCTAAATTAAATGAAATAAAATATTTAAAAATACAATAATTCAAAACTTATAAATAAGAAAAAAATTGTTATAATAATAGCATACCAATGTTTTTCTCGCTACAGTCAAATTTTATGTCGTATTTTGAAATATGTATAAAATAGTCATATCTTAGAAAATGCATTTATGTGGAATAAGTTCTAAACAGGTTTAAAAAAATAAAAAATAGAAAGTTATATCTTTATATGTAACAATAAAATATTATAAATATTATATCTTATAATATATATAATAATAATTTTATATAAAATAAACTGTACCTGTAAATTTGACAACATATATCTATACCTTCCGTGTCAAGTTCTTCGTATAAAGCATCATTTATCCACAGATATCTCCAATATTGCTTCTCCTGTACAAAATTTATTTTATGGAAAAAAACTTCAAAGTATAATTTTAAAATTGTTAAAATGTAAGTATTTTAACTTACTTAGGAGGGACATTTGTTGTAGTTCATTTATATATTTCTCTTACAATATTAGGATTTCCTTTGGATTCTACTATTCTCACATAATCGAATCAAGCATTATGATTTATTTGTCTATTACGCATTTCCATTTCAATATACTTCAACCATAATAATATTATGTAATATATAATATTACTGTGATCAAGATTTAAGGCACATTCATATATAGATCTAAAATAAATTGGACATATAAAACCTTGAAATATTTCTAACATAACTAATACTATAAAATTTACTAATTTTGTATATAAAGTACCTTGCTCTCTGTATTTGTTTCTAACTTTTATCTTATTCGGCATATTTTATTCAATTCGTTATAACCATACGATTTTTATGTATATTATCTTTATACATCTTTTGTTTTCGATGTTGATAATCAACCAACTCATGGGGATTTGATATTTTTTACTTAGATGGTTAAAAGAAAGTATATATAAATGAATTATTCTCTATGTTAAATTATTGACAGGTTTAACCTTCATATAAAGATTTTATCATTATTTTTACAGGAGGTAACATTTTCAACTTTCTTTCCTTTGCTTCTCTTGATAGCTGTTCTGTTGTGATTTGAATTTCCACAGGTACTTTATTTTTCACCTAAAAATGATTTAAATTGCGAATAAGTATTACAATTATAAGTGGAGCGTCTGGTATAATTTATAATTATAAAATAAAATATACTAATGTATAAAAATTATTTTACCTTAGCTACTTTTGGCATTTTTTGTGATTTGTTTATGGTGATGGTTAATCGAATCTGTTTTTCTATGTAACAAATAAAATTACAACAATTATTTTACCCAAATAAATGAAACTTCCTAAAGTTATTATTTGATCTTGACAATACACACCGGCTATGATCACTTACGCTATATTTCATAGTTAGATAGTTGAACATAGAATAGATTTCAAAAACCTACACTTCAAAAACTCACAATTATTTCTTCTTCGAGCACTAGATGGCGAAATTAGCTCAGTCAACGTACTTCTTTTTTTAATATTGCGATTACAGCGCCAAAGTGCACGTAATTGGAGCATCATAGTAGTTATAAAATAAAATAAATTACAAATTTACTACCTTTGTTATTACCAATAATTGAACTGTTGGTTAAATTTAACATTTTAAGGCTGTTCATTATCTTTCACTCGAAGCGAAGTCTTACTTCGACGATAGGTATGGACAAAAATGAACTACAAATACAAATGGGGAATGTTGTTTCATCATGCGTCTATTGTATCGGTGTATAAGCTTCTATTGGCTATTTCCCTTTCACACGTATATAACAATAAGTTTGATACGATATCGGTACGCATTTATTTCACGATAAATGTATACAAAATAATAAATATAATAGACATATATAAGAATTAGTATGTAAATCTGTGACAAAAAATAGTAATTCGTCGAATATTTTCTTACAAATAATTAGTGAATAAATATATCATATTATTTTAACACATTAAAGACCGCTCACGAGTTCTCTCGTGTTTCGCATTCCGTCTGTTACGGATGGACTTACTTTCATACATTGTATCCTACTACCTCCAAGGCTGGTGACCAGACGATCTCATTGGTGGGAATCCGAACAGATCAAGCTACGGAAAACTGTATAAATGCACGAACGCAAAATAAAAACAGCTTAGTCTCAAAGAGAATTCGACACGTTGGATTGCATTTTGGTGATTCGAATAGCCTTCGTCTTCAAGTTTCTTGCCCTTTTAGAAATGGCCTCCTTTCGAAAAGAGATGGAAACGAACGAAGCTGAAATACTTTCGGAAGTTTTTGACGATAATTTGTCAGACGTTCCTAGTGAGAACGAAAATGCAGATGACTCTTTTGAAGATTGCGAGGACGATTCCAGTGACAGTGAAATTATTAGACCTGTAAAGAAGAGTGAGGTGGCAATGTTTTCAAATGATTCCGACACTGACGAAGATAATGATAATTGTTGGTCTGAAAATGACACATCACCATGCTTACAAATGTTTGAGGGTCATCCTGGGATCACTACATTTCCATCTCAGTGTAACTCTGTAGCCTCTGTGACTAATCTCTTTTTTGGTGAAGAATTATTTGAAATGTTTTGCAAAGAGCTGTGCAGCTATCACGATCAAACCGCAATGAAACGTAAAACACCATCCAGAACATTCAAGTGGTCTCCGGTTACACCGAAAGACATGAAGAAATTCCTTTGTCTAATTATTCTGATGGGTCAAACAAGAAAAGATAGCTGGAAAGATTATTGGTCCACCTTTGGTATTTACCCCTATATTTGCACAAACAATGAGCCGCCATAGATTTGAACAAATATGGACATTTTGGCATTTCAATGATAATACGAAAATGGACAGTCGCTCGGGGAGACTTTTCAAAATTCAACCCGTGCTGGATTATTTCCTGCATAAATTCAGAACAATATACAAACCAAAGCAACAGTTGTCCTTGGACGAGGGAATGATCCCATGGAGAGGATGGCTAAGGTTTCGCACGTACAACCCAGCAAAACTGATAAAATATGGTTTACTTGTACGGATGGTGTGCGAGAGTGACACCGGCTACATATGCAATATGGACATATACACTGCTGAAGGAAAAAAATTGGAGCAAACTATTTTTTTAGTTCTTGTTCCCTATCTTGGCATATGGCACCATATTTACCAAGATAATTATTATAATAGTACATCTACTGCTGAATTGCTGCTCCAAAACAGAACTAGAGTATGTGGGACTATTAGAGAGAGCAGAGGCTTACCGCCAAATTTGAAAATAAAAACATCAACGATGAAGAAAGGCGATATAATATTTTCTAGAAAAAGTGAAATTTTCTCCTCGCATGGAAAGACAAGCGGATTATCAGAATGATCTCGACCATTCATGATACTTCCGTCTCGACAACTGGAAAAAAAATAGAAAAACGGGAGAGAACATTGCAAAACCTACCTGCATCCATGAATATAATAACTACATGAAAGACGTTGCCGTGCGGATCAATTCCTTTCGTATTACCCCATTCTGAGAAAAAGTATGAAATGGATAAAAAAAGTAGTCCTCTATCTTATAAACTGTGGACTTTTCAATTCCTTTAGAGTATACAATGAACTCAGTCCACACAACAAAATAAAGTACAAACAATTTCTGCGATGGTAAGACACTGGATAACGGACGACAACAATGAAGGCTCTCCAGAACAAGAAAGAGATCTGCCGAATCCTTGCCCTGGAGGTGCAGGGAGAGCACCATGTAAAGATCCACCCAGAAGGTTGTCAGGTGATATGAAACAGCATCAACCTACTAGTATAGCAGCGAATGGAAAAAACAAATTTCCTACGAGACCCTGCAGAGTTTGTGCCGCCCATGGAAAACGAAGCGAATCAAGATATCAATGTAAATTTTGTATGGTTCCTCTTCATAAAGAAAAATGTTTCACACAATATTATACTTTAAAAAAGTACTAGAAACTTCGGTGAAATTTATTTTTAAATAAAATTTTATAATAATTATTATAAGACAATTTTTTCTAATAATACCTAAAGTGCATCCTAATCTACAATTTCTAAAAATTTCGTACAAATTATTTTTTTAAGTAAAAAAGTTATAATTATTAAAAAACATAATTTTTTTCAATAATACATAGAATGCATCTTATTATACAATTTCTGAAAGTTTCACAAAAATTGCTTCATGAATAACAAAGTTATGATGATTTTAGAACGTACAAGTTTGCCCAAAAACGTGCGGTCCCAGGCGTATGCCTTACAGATTTCTTTGCAATCCTTAATGTGTCAACACTATGCCGTCTGGCGACACCACAGTGGTGTCGTGCGCAAAATAGCGGTCAATGGCCGGCGACATCACAATGGTGTCGTACGCGAAATAGCGGCCAACGGCCGGCAACACCACAATGGTGTGTGCATAGTATCACTCAATGGCCGGCGATAGCACTTAAGTATCTTTTGCATTTTGTTAGTATTTTGTTTAGGTAACAATAAGTTACATATGCCAACAAGTTTTTTGTTTTTATAAATACTTGTGCCCTTTCATCATGGCAGACGAAAGAGACGATACGATTATTTACAATGAATGCGTGGACGTCTTGTCTGATGATTTAGTCGATTGGGAAAAAGACAATGGATATCAAAAAAATGAAAGTGAAGCAGAATCGTCGGAAGATAGTGAAATACCTATAAGAAGAATTCGGCGAACGCTACGGTTATCAACTGATTCGGATGAATCAGACGAAGAAGACAGTGCACAGTAGTCAGACTTTGATTTACCGAGGACCAATAATAAATTTGAAGGATCTCCGGGTCCAAACATATTTTCCAAAGATACACAGAGCGTCGAGGATATCGTAGAATTATATATTGGGAACGATCTATTTAAATATATTAGCAATGAAACCAACAAGTACTACAATCAAAATTGCAATAGAAGGAAACTGGATAAAAAAATGCCAAATTTGTGGACGTTACGACACCTGAACTTAGAAAATGATTTGGGCTTGCTATACTTATGGGTATTGTAGAAAAAGCAAACATCGATGATTGGTCAACGAATCCGTTGATAGAAACAGCGATATTTCGCAAAACGATGTCCCGCAACCGATTCAGACAAATATTATAATTTTTACATTTTTCTGACAACAACAATAAACTGGATAATGCCGACCGGCTTTTCAAAGTGCAATTCGTAATTGATTATTTTTCCAAAAAGTTTAAAGAAAATTTTAATCTAAGTCAAAACATCTCAATTGATGAAGGAATGATACCGTGGCGTGGACGGTTAAATTTTAAAATTTACAATCCGTCGAAAATTACGAAATATGACATACTCATTCGGATGCTGTGTGATTCGATTACGGGATACATTTCCTCATTCAAGATATACTCCGGCGTTGGACAGCCTTTAGCTAAAACAGTGATGGAATTATTGGCACCTTCTTATGGAAAGTGGCATCACCTCTACATGGATAATTATTATAACAGTGTAGAACTTGCAAGGAATTTACTTGAAAAGAAAATTCGAGTTTGTGAAACGATACGACAAAATAGAGGATTTCCGAAAAAATTACAGCGCGCAAATATCAATGTATTTGAAACTTGTCATCAACGGAAAGGTGAAGTACTCGCACAGGTATGGAGAGCTTCGAAAACTAAAACGATATGAATGATCTCTACAATATATAATGCCACTTTGACTAACACTCAAACAAAATGTAGAAAAACCAATTACATAATAAAAAAACCTGAAAGTATTTTAGACTACAACAAATATATGAAAGGAGTGGATCGGGCAGACCAATATTTGAATTATTAACCTATATACAGAAAAACTATAAAAAGGTCAAAAAAGGTTTACATGTACCTCTTTAATTGCGCATTATTTAATGCATTCCATACATGTCAATATTTCAATACAGAACACAAGAGTCTCCGATTTCACGACTTCTTATTGAAAGTGTCTGATTCGTGGATAAAATACCATGTACCTGCTTTTGAGCAAAACTTGGAGGTTGCCACTACATCGAGTATGTCTCATTATGATCCGGTTGACAGACTTTCCGATCACATAAAGCAACACCAACTAGTACTTATTTCCGAAACGAATAAATGAAAACGAAGAAATCGCCACATATGTTCCAAAAAAAAAAAAGAAGAATAACAAACTTAATGTGCAAGTCTTGTGGAGTTGCGTTACATCTTGGAAACTACTCCCCCTGTGGGTAGGAGGTAGTAGAATACTCCCACAGTACTTCCTGCTTGTCGTAAGAGGCGACTAAAAGGAAATGTGTGAATGGTGTGTGAATGTTCTTGTACGGCTATTCATTTCTTTGTTCTTCTGTCATATCTTTTTCTATTTTTTCTCTCTCTATCTCTTTAGCTTCCTTCCGTTCCTTTCCCTTCCTTTGGGGAGCTTGGCTCCCAATAGTACATTATTATTATTCATTATGGATAGTATAGCGAAAGGAATAAGAGGGCGTGGGAGGGACACCCACGCTACGGCGGTGTCAGGTGGTGGTAAGGCTGACCATCCGTCGTCGTCAACCAGTAACTGCCAGGAACTCGGGGTAGGCAACCTGGCCCCGGCTCTGGATACTGCATCAGGAAGGGTACCACAGGTAGGCGACCTGGCCTGCGGTGTGTTTAAAGCGCCAGGAAGTGGATGTGTAAGTAGCGAAGAAAGCCACTTGGAGGAGTGGCAAAGAGCTGCCAGGGCCGTTGAAAGCATACGGCTCTCCGGCTTGACGTCACCAAACCAGGTAAGAAAGCACAAACGTGCGAGGCCCGTGATCTACTCGTCTGAGGAAGAGGAGTCGAGGATAGACTGGCCCTTGCTAAGTTGGGAAGGATCGGCAGAGACCCCCTTGTCTCAGGTGGAGACTGGTAGGCTGCTGGATAACATCAGGGAAGTTACCTTAGATGCCGAAAACGCTAGGTTGAAATGCCGCAATCTTAAAGGGGACATTTCAGGGATTATGAAACGTTCCTTTAAAAAAACGCTGGAATCAGTTAAGACTCTAAGTGGGAGGCTTCAAATCGGAGCAGATGATCCTCCATCAGCCAAGGAAACCATTGCGCAGTTAAAGGCAGAACTTAGGGCCAAGGTTCTGTGCATTAGGGAGCTGAAGAATGAAGTTGCCTGTTTCAAGAAAGAAAAGAAGAAAGCATCGATAAACCCCTTGGCTGAGAGGAGCCAAACAAGGACTCCGGAAATGCAGCAGGTAATCGAGTCGGTGAGGTTATTGACGGAGGCTGTCCGCAGTTTCGGTATCTGTCGAGTGCGATGTATTGGTATGAATGGAGATGGATGAATGAATGAGAGCAAGGCGAATACCGACCTGGCTTACCGAGGAGGGTTACTGGGCGAATTTGTAATACGCATACGCGCGATCCCGCCCACCCCCCCTCTTCTCAGTGTGTTAGTAATAAGGATCGGGAGGTTTTTTAGTCGGTAGGCGATCCGAACCTGAGAGTATTCTCAGGCGGGTTAAATCCGACACTCCCCTTACCGGGCACTCCCAGTACCGGGCTCAGGGGGCCTATGAAGGTTTTTCCTCCTGGCCAAAAAAAAAAAAAGAAGGGGTCGAGCGTTATAGATCTAACGTGGGGTATGCCGGCAGCTGGCGTCCGCCTCTCGGACTGGAAGGTGGATGAGGCTGAGTTCCTGTCGGACCATTTCTATGTTATATTTAGCTATAGTCACGAGGCCACAGGGGTCCAAAATTCTCGCCCATAACATAAAAAGCCCCCTCGTTGGAAGGTTAACTCCCTGGATGAGGACTACTTGGTTGCGGCCTTCATTTCAGGGGAGTGGACGGGTGGAACTATGTGCGGGGGGAATACGGCCAGTGTGGACTGTGCAGACAAACTGGTGAAATGGGCATAGTCTACACTGAAACAAGCGTGCGACATAGCCATGTCCCGGGTGAGAGGACAAACCCGCGGTAGTAAAAGTACTTACTGGTGGTCAGACGAACTAACGAACCTTAGGGCCATTGCGACGGCCACAGTAAGGAAACTTTCCAGAGTCAGGAAAAGGAAAAACAGGAAGGAAATAGTGCGGTGTCTGAACGCCCGAAGGAACGCATGGAGGGCACTGACTAGGGCTATTAAGGAAGCCAAGAAGAACTCCTGGAGGGACCTGCTGGACTCTATAGAGGATGATCCATGGGGCAGACCTTACAAATTGGTCTTGGGAAAACTCAGGCCTTATGCCCCATCAGTAACTGAAACCCTGGAGGATGAGGTACTGGAGAATATCCTCTTTGAACTATTCCCAGGAGGACCGGGAACTGATGAGCCGCAGGAACCTGCACTCTCAGAGATGACTATCTCTGCGGAGGAGGTCTTGGCTGCCGCCAGAAAAGGAAAAGGAAGGAAGGCTCCTAAACTGGATGGGATACCGGGTGTGATTGTGCGTGCTGCGTCGTCACATTGTGGGGAAGGGTTGGCGCAGTGCTTCTCCGCATGCTTGAGGACAGGAAGGTTCCCGACAGCGTGGAAGATAGCGAGGCTCGTCCTGATCAAAAAGAAAAGGGACGCGCCTCAGGACTCACCGGGATCAAATAGACCCATATGCGTGATTGGCGAACTGGGAAAACTATTCGAGTGCATAGTTGTTGGCCGGATCAACAGTTTCTTAGAAGAGACTCAGACCCTGGCGCCATCGCAGTATGGGTTTAGGACGGGCAGATCCACTATAGATGCCATCCTCGATGTTAAAATATTTGTGGAGGCATTGACGCGGGACAGGAAAGTGGTTATACTGGTGAGTCTGGATATCTCTAACGCATCGTTAGGGCGTTGGAGCGAAAAAACTTTCTACGCTACCTGGTGAGCATAATCAGGAGTTACTTAGACAATCGCGCCATAACATATACAGACAAACATGGACGCGCCGTGGAAAGACAAGTGTATTGTAGGATCCCACAGAGATCCGTTTTGGACCCTATGTTGTGGAACATTGCCTATGACAATGTTCTCCGAACCCCGATGCCAGGTGACTCCCGTGTTATCTGTTATGCGGATGACACGGCCCTCCTGTCATTGGGATAGGTCCTCAGGCTATCTCAGGCTATCATGAACGCCGAGCGGGACTTGGACGTTTTGGTAGAGGAGATCGAGGGATTGGGTCTTAAAGTGGCGCCGCAAAAGACGGAGGCCATGACCTTCCCTGCCTCTGCCTTTTGCAGACGCAGGAATGCATCGCCCCCTAAGATCTGGCTTAGAGGGGTTCACATAGAAATTAGAACCAGCGTTAAGTACCTGGGCATAATATTAGACTCAAGGATGTCGTTCATGTCCCATTTCGAGGCACTAATCCCTAAAGCGGAGGGTATCCTCCGGTCCTTTAGGAGGCTCCTTCCGAACCTTCACGGACCGGGGGAGAAGAAGCGATGCCTCTACGGCGGCGTGATCCACTCGGTGTTCCTTTATTGGGCGCCGGTGTGGTGGCGCGTCGTCGTGGAGGACGTGAGGATCGGGCGGGCTATTTGGAGCCTCCAGAGGAAGGTGGCGATCCGGGTGTGTTGTGCCTATAAAACGGTCTCCTTCCACGTAGCTATGATGATTACGGGGATTATTCCTCTCGTTCATCTGACACCTCAGCTGGTGGAGACGTATGTGGCTGTTAGGGACGCAGAGGAACCTGTTCTCCCTTGTACTAAGGCTGTATTGGGTGTTCTTGCCAGAAGGAGGGTAATAGAAGCGTGGAAAAGTGAGGAACTTGGGCACGTAGAATCACCAGCAGCAACGGGAGTGCGTGCGAGGGCGACTATTACCGAATGGTTAGCTGAGTGGATTGGGAGGCCGTTCTCTATCGGAACGACATTTCACACCACACAACTGATGACCGGCCATGGCTGTTTTCGGCGTACCTATATAAAATAAGAAAGATTCCCTCCCCACGTTGTTTCTACTGCGGGAGGAGTGAGGATACGGCGGAACTCACCCTGGTAGAATGCCCGACGTGGACGGATGCCAGGAATGAGCTGATTGGTGCGATGGGGGGAGGGTAGCTAATCATTCCCATGATAGTCAGGGAACTATTAGTCTGATAGTCTCCCTGACTGTCCCGGGGTGATCCTTACCTCCGATAATAGAGGAGGACGCCGAGCAAGACCAAGATACATCCCGGGAACTATCAGAAACAACCCTAGAAATAGGCTACGCCCCATCGGCAACTTTCGAAGGGGACAACACACTCGAAACCACTGCCGCGATAGGCGCGGATCCTCAACTCGAGGCACCGCGGGTCACTTTAGCAGAAACCGGCGCATCCACCCGCGGTATCGAAATGACTTCGGCTAAGGCCCCCCCTCCCGTAAATCGTGCGTTCTCAAAAATTCATTTATTGCAGCTAAATATGGGACTTTCTAAAATGATAACGGGCGAAATGCGCAAACTGATTAGCCAAAAGCGCTTGGACGCGCTGCTTCTACGGGAGCCATACATCCAAAAGCAAGGGACAGGATACGAGATTATAGAATTAGGCAACGGGACAAGAATTGGTGCCATTTGCGATGAAAGACCATGGTCTGTGGTAGCGGCGACCAAGCCAAACATCACGTTGCTGTTTATCTGGCAGCTCAGCACTTCGCACTGCGTCTGTGCAGAAGTACAAGCACCCGGCCCCTCCTTTTACGTCGTCTCGCACTACTTTCAGTACAGCGATGAAATAGAGGAGCACTTTAGGCACTTGGAAACAGTACTTTGTACTTTGTACTGCCCTAAAGGGAGAGAGAGTAATAGTATCACTGGACGCCAACGCGCGATCTCCTCTCTGGGGCCTTCAGGGCACAGACGAAAGAGACTCGAAGTTAGAAGTCCTCATCCTAAAAGTTATTAACGACGTAAAGCAGCCACCCACATTCTGGACGACGAGAAGCTCCTCATATATCGACGTAACCCTCTCGTCGCACTCCATGAGCTGACTTATTGGCCAATGGAAAGTAAGAACAGGCTGGACGTCCAGCGACCACAATTCAATAGACATCGCGTTATATCACCCGAAAGCCGAGTCGGGTCGGTGGGACGGTGCTCGGGGCGTGGGGACAGGAGGTTTAATACCAGGAGAGCCGACTGGGACCTGTTCGCTGAGCGTTTGCTCTCTCTCACCGCGGCAAGGCTCGAGGGAAGCAGTTTAGGATCGGCTTCAGAAGTAGAGACACGAGCCAACATGCTTATTAGTGTCCTACAAACCGCCTGCTCTGAATCCATGCCCCGGAAAAAGGCTCACTGGAAGTCCAAACCATGGTGGATATCAGCGCTAACGAACAAGAAAAAACCGGTAGCTAGGTTGAGACGCGTGCTCCAGCGAGAAAATGAATATCAGGCATGCCTCGAGTTAATGCACGAGTATCGTTCTACGATGCGGGTATACAGTAAAGAAGTGCGACGTGCCAAATTAGTTAGTTGGAGGGAATTCGTCACGGAACAGGGCAACACGGAACCGTGAGGGTACGTTTACAAACAACAGGCGGGCAAACTACGCGTCGAAAGATTAATTAATACTCTTAAACGAGACGGAGAAAAGACAATGAACGTCCAAGAAACGGCTAGAGTCCTCCTCAATACGCATGTCCCTCTCTTCACGGAGGAAGAGGTCGCGCGGGTCATAGAGTCCCTTAAAAACGGCAAAGCCCCTGGACCAGATCTTATCGAGGTGTGTGTGTTCAAAAGAGCATTCGCTGTCATCCCATCCCAATTCGTAGACCTTTTCAATGAATGCCTTCAATGAGATATCTTCCCGCCTATTTGGAAAGAGAGCTCCTTAAGAGCACTCCTGAAGGGCGACAACAAAGACGTGGAAGACTCCAAGTCCTACCGACCGATATCCCTTCTCTCCGTCATAGGGAAGGTTCTGGAAAGGCTGCTGAAGTTGCACCTCACCGAAACCTCCCTCGCGCTAGGAAAAATATTGGACAAACAGTTTGGGTTTGTCCAAGGACGTTCCACAGAAGACGCAATCGTAGAGATGCGTCGAATCGTTTCTGCCTCTTCACGAAGATATGTCATCGCGTTGTTATTCGACATCTCGGGAACCTTCAACAACGTTTGGTGGAATCTAGTTATCAAGGCTCTTCAAGATCGGGACTGCCCGAGGAACGCCTTTAAAGTGATGACAAGCTATTTCGCAGACCGTAAAATTGCTCTAGGAGAACATAAGGTTTCAAAGCAGGTCTCGAGAGGATGCCCACAAGGATCGGTCCTCGGGCCCTCCTGCTGGAACCTCATGTTCGACCAGCTCCTCAGGATCCTGGAGGAATCCTCGGAAGTCAACGCGATCGCGTACGCGGACGACCTACTCGTCATCGTAGATGAAGACTCCAGGAAAGAATTTGAAGAGAAAAGAAATCGCGTAGTTAACAGCATCACCGGATGGTGCACGTCGGCGAAATTGACAATCTCCGAGCGTAAGACGGAAGCGATCGTCCTTAAGAGCGATAGGGTAAAAAGGAAACCCATCGGCAGAAGGGGAGGACAATGTCCGGATAGAAAACGGAAAACGGCGAAAAAGACCGACCTAGCGAGTAGGCCTCCCACTATAAAGATAGGGAATAATAATATTAAATTTAGGAATTCCGTTAGATACTTCGGGGTATACTTCGATAAAGGGCTGCCGTTACCTCAACGACAAGGTCGGCACCATACAGAACGTTTTTTGATCGCTTGATCACTGGAGAAAAATGGTTCCTATATGATAATTTAAAACGCAAAAGGCAGTGGCTCTCTCCAAATGAATCACCACGAAGTACTGCGAAGCCGGTTTTACATTCCAAAAAGGCGCTTCTGTGTGTTTGGTGGAGTATACGTAATTGTTCATTTTGAAGTGCTGAAACCTGAACAAACTGTTAATGCAGATCTTTATTGTGAACAATTGGATCGAGTGAACCAATCTTTAATCGAAAAGTATCCGGCAATTGTCAACAGAAAAGGCGTTATTCTTCAACACGACAATGCAAGACCGCACTGTACAAGACGAACCTTGAAAAAAATTAATAAATTGGAGTGGGAGATACTGCCACACCCACCATACTTGTCCGATATCGCACCCTCGGATTTCCATTTATTCTGATCGCTACAACATTTTTTTAGTGGCAAAAAATTTGAAAATTTGCATACTAAATAGAAAAAAGTTGTTGATAACGAAGGTGATTACATTATTGATTAAAAATAAAAACTTGTTAAAAATTTATTCGTATGAATTTAATTTAAGAAAGCGACATTACTTTCCGGTCCCCCTAATATATGAAACAAATTGGTTTACAGAGCGTGCTTTGTATTTTACGAGGTGCATATGTATGAAAAGAAAAGAAGAAGCTGAGATATGGGGGGAGAGTATGTGACAGAATTTTAAGCGAAATAACGTACCAGCGAAACAACAAAAATGTCCAGCGAAACAGCAAGAGCAACCAGCGAATGACACACCAACGAAACAACGAGAATATCCAGCGACTGGCGAACCAGCAAAACAGCAAAACCAATCAACGAATAACGTACCATCGAAGCAACGGGAGCGATCAGCGAAGTAAAAATAAATGTATCAGCGAAACAGCGAGAAAGACCAGCAAAAAACGCGTGATTTTGGTTTTTATAGTTTCATGTTTGTTAAATATAGTTTTACAGTCAAGCTCAAGATTGTTTTCCTTAGCATTGCGTCTACCTATCAGTAGAGTAAAATTGAATGTGCCATCTTTTCCATTATTTAAAAATTTTTTCTTACAATATTGCGATATCTTAAATAAAAAAGATGAGTTTATAAAAATTTTCTTTCTACCGCCTAATGTTATATTATTAATACAACTTATGAACCAAGATGTAATTGAGTGTTTCAAGCGATATTATAAGAAAAGCTTAATGCGTAAATTTATTCAGAGATGTAATAACACTAAGAACGATTTATTAAATGCATATAAAAATTTAAATATGAAGGAATGTATATATCTTGTTGCTAAAGCGTGGGATATTATAAATTCTACGTAAAAAAATGGATGGAATAAATTGATATCAAACATAGATTATATTGTAGATAACGATCAAATATCAGAAATATCGAGCGATGTCAATGAAATTCTTAAGTTTATATAACATATCAGAATATACAAATTGAAAGTGATGTAATAGAATGGCTTAAAAATAATAAAAGGAACGTAAGTAATGAAGAAATTTTTAAAAAGATTAAAGAAATCTTCAACGAAAGAAGTAGTAAAAAAAGACGATATATTCAATAATCTTCTTACATATTCTGAAGAATTCGCAACATCATCAGAAAATGATCATCAGAAATAATCATCAATTAGTATGAAGCATAACAAGAAAGTAATCTCGTGGAATTATTAACTTAAAAGAAAAATGCAATTTAACAGCATAGAAAGATTGAGAGAACGAAGATGATTAAAGCAAATGTATTAAACATGTAATATGTAAACAATTATGATTTTTTACATAAATCATAATTTTTCATGTGAAATGTAGTTATGTAAATCGTTCAATTATTCAAAAAATTCGATTATCTGATCGTCATGAATACTATTAGTTTAGATAATCAAGGTTCTACTGTATCAGGTATGTTGTGTGAGAAGTATTTCCAAGTTTTGAGATTTTTAACATTGGTAGCATTTCTGACTTGATTTCCGTGCTGATGTGGATATCGAGTCACAAATTAGCACAACAGCTTCAACAGCTTGTCTGAAGCTGTAACTGTGTCTGTAAGCTTACTGGCGATATTTGTTTATAAACAACTCGCGAGCGATACGAACGAACGTCTTGTCTACAAAACTTTTTATAGAGGAATGGAGAAATTCCTAGTAGATTATTGTTTAGTATCAATCAGTGTAGAAAAATCGTAGGTATATTATTGAAATATTTATTATTGAAACTATTAATTTATACGTATTTATCATAGCCCATAGGATCGGTACAGATATTTTTAAACAGTTTCATCGCTTTCACTTTTATGCATATTTTAGACAGTCATAGTATTACTTTGCTATTGGCTTGGTAACTAAATGATTGCAGATTTTAAATAAGAAGGAAAATTCAAAATTTTTGCTTAAAAATATAACTTTATTCAATTAGGTATTGTCCGTTTTTATCGATGACTTTTTGTCATCTTTCAGGCAGTGTCATAATTCCATGTTCATAAAACTTCTGATTTTTGTCAGCAAAAAACTGAATTAAATGTGATTTTACATCACCAGCGTCATTAAAAATTTTACCGTTTAAGGAGTTCTGCATGAAACGAAATAAATGGTAATCTGAAGGCGCAAGGACAAAGCTATATAATGGATGTAACAACACATCCCAACCTAGTTTCAATAATTTTTGGCGAATGACCAAAAATGTGTGGGGCTTTGCATTATCGTGCTGGAAAACAACACCCATACGATTTGTCAATTCTGGCCGCTTTTCTTGAACTCCATTGCTCAGTTTGGCGAGTTGTTGAATGTAAACGTTTGAATTAATCGTTTGGTTTTTTGATAAAAGTTCAAAGTGCAGAATTCCCTTATAATCCCACCAAACTGATAGCATAATCTTTTTTTGGTGAATCTCAGCTTTTCATGTCGTCTAGACTGATTCATCCTGCATCACCCACGATCTTTTCCGATTAACATTGGTATAAACTATTCACTTCTCATTGCTAGTTATCAGTCATATCAGAAATGCGTTGCGACAAAAGAATTTCCTTAAGCTGAAGAGAGATCCATAAATCGAGTTTTTTGACATAGCCAAACTGATTTAATATTTTTTGAATGCATCTATGCAATACATTGAGTTTCTCTGCAATTTCACGTGTTGTACTATGACGATCTGAATTGATATGGGTCTCATCAACTTCAACTGGACGGCCAGATCGTTGCACATTTTTCAGACAAAAATCACCAGAATGAAATTTGGCAAATCAATTTTGACACTGTCTTTCTTTTCTAGGCTCCATTCCAATATACGGCACATAACTTCTTGTGTGGTTATGATGCGTTCTTGCCTTTTCGGAAATAATACAATAAAATATGTCTGAAATGCGCGTCTTATTCATTTTTAAATTGGGATAAAAACGAAACTAAATAACTAATCGGTACAATTTTTTTGTTAAATTAAAGGCAGAAGTTCAAACAACAAGAAAACAATATAGGTTAGATGTTTTAAGCACAGAACAAAAGAATGACAAAACAAAAAGCTGACGATACAAAGAATATGCTAAGACCATCTATTGACAAAATTTACAATCACTCAGTTACCAACCCAATATATTGAATTCAGACATGAAAACACATTTTCTGAAACATATTAAAATAAAATCATACCAAAAAAAAATTCATCTATACATTTTATACAAGAATTCACTTGAAATTTTTTAGTAGATTCATTTAGTTGTCTTCAGCTATATGCGAAAAGCAATAAAATATAAAACATAACCTTTACTGTCTGTTGAGCTTTATAAAATATTATGTATTATAACCTGTAAAATGAAAAACATTTATTAATATAAAACATGCAAATGTAATATTGTACTTGCAAAAATAATATGCTCGTAACTATATATATAAGGGTGGTGAAAAATATAAAGCTCTCGTAATTAAAAATATTTGTCAAAAGTTTTAATAATACCAATATTGTGATAAGAACTTAATGTATACAGTTCCTGGTACTATCAACGTTACTTAAAATATAATAATAGAATAAAAACATACATTTAAAAATAGAATGAGTGAACACCATAATATTCTAAAAAATACACTTCAGTGATATTCGATATTATTAGAATTTAAATTTTATTACAAACTGAAGTTAGTTAATAGAACTTTTCTTATTACGTTGTTAAATATGCATACAAAATCAATATTTATTTAATTAATAACAAATATAATTAAAAAGGTGACCATTAAGCTTGCTACAACTATATATTATTTTTTATTTAGAGCCATTATTTCAAAGAAAATCTTTACAATCTTTATATTGCACCTTATACACACGATCTAAATTCCCTAGACTTATATAACAACTAAAATTAATATAGACATTATATTAAGTACTTACGAAGACAATTACATTGCACAGATCTATTAAATATAATCCCTTAAACATATATTTCACTTATAATATTTTCGTTGACAGCGAAAGTGTATTCTCTGAAAAGAGAAAACAAATATTAAATTATATCACACATATATTTGTAAAATATAACATTAAAATGATAAAACTAATTGATTAAATCATGTCAAAAGAGAAGTCAGAAAATTTAGTGATAATTTATATATTGCCAAATATTTCCAAGGGTAAAAGACTTTTTCAAGGGTAATAGAATAAAATTATTGTTGCGATAATAGAAATAATATATAGAAAATAAGAACAGCTTACACCAAAAAAAAAAAAAACATTACAATGAAATGAAAAAATAACGTTAAATAGAAGTATAGTATAAAAATACTTATTAAAATACTATTCTTTTTTCAATAATTATTTTCATCATTAAAAATACTTTCCTTTTTTATTCAATTATTACCAATACAATTATTACAAATATTCGACAGAATCAGAAACAATCAAAACGAATTAATTATATTAAGAATATAAATATAAGCAACAGGTATATATGCTATGGTAAAATATATTAAAATAATTAAATTTTTACATTTAATTTTTATATTTTGCAGTTATATTAACTTATTCTGTAGCATAATTTAAGATGGTCAATTTGTTAGGCCGCAAAGCCTTTACCTGGGATTGACCTTAAAGAACGTGAATTCAAAGACAAACGATTACACGAGGAGGCAAGAAGGATAAAATAGAAGAATATTTGATTGATTAATAAAATGGGAAAAGAAAAACCCAATAGATTCACTAGTAATTCCAATTTGCTTACCTTTCCTATAAATGTGGTATCAAGATGGCTTCCAGGTTCAATGATGAAATTGGACAATGTTCTATCGGCGTTTTAAGAGAATACCGGATATTCTACTGATTGAAGACTCATCGAGTTTTGGATGTAGTCTTATAAATTTATTAGACTCTCGATCAATTTCGAAATACAGACTTATTATAAGTCTTATGACATACTGCCTTATGAATCGCTGAATACGGACTTATTACTTAATTTGCGATTTTACAGAATGCAAAATACTAAATTATTACTTAATTACTGATTTTGTAGATTCCAAAATACGAACTTATTATTTAATTGCCGACTTCACCGAATACAGACTTAGAATTAATTACGGACTAACTAGCTAATTAGTGATCAGTTTTACAAAAAGACAAATACTGATTGCCTTCACAGTTTTCCTCTGACTGACTCCTTTTAATTTTCCCCTTCTGCAGATGCATTTAACTGACTTCTATAAAAGTTGCTTCTTATCAAATAATAATTTTATTATTAGGATTCTGATTTCATATTTTAACAGAAGATCTATTGCATCAAGAAACGCGGTCTGGGTGGTCCCAAGATTCGTGGAAATCCTTGAAGTGCGTATTTGGAAGGGAAGAAATTAATCCGAGATCTAAACCGTTTATGTCTCTGGAAGATCTAAACCGTTTATGTCTCTGGAACTGGAATTAAAATGTTGTTAATACCAAAGAAATCGAAGCTACTGCATTTTACATTTTATTGAAATATCTTTATCTCAGCGCAATAAGTAAAATAAATATTATCAAATCTATAAATGGTTCAAGGAAGCTTCTGTTTCCGGTGAGAAGAATGAGAAATTTACGATGTAAACTAGTGAGTTTCTCGGCGAGTGAAGAAGGGCTGGAAGAATAAGAGAGTGTGTAACAGTGCGGAGATAATAAGAAAAAGGTTGAGGAAAAGAGAAAGGAAAGGGAGAGAGAAAAAAAGGAGTTAAAAGGACTTAGAAACGATGAGATTTAAAACTAAGTTTTGGAAAGCGAATTGGAGAAATAATACATGAAAAAAGAGTGGAAGAGTAACGGAGATATTTAGAACTGGTAAAGAAAAGCAAAGAATATAAGAAGTCGGTGAAGCAGTAAGAAATATTTTCAGGAAATAGAAGAGTTAAAGGAGTGAATATAAAGGTGAAGGAAATAAATAAGGGAGGCAAATCATCGAAAATGAAAAGTCTAGGTAAGAAAGGGGAAAAAGATAAATAATTACGAGTTTTGGGAAGGTAAAGGAGATGTGAAATAAGAAAAAGTGGTTGCGAGAGAGGAAGGAGGAAATAAAAGAGAGGTTTGAGTGTTTAGAAAATCTAGGAAAATAAATAGGTCGCCTGTAAAAGAAGGGGGGAATAAATACATAAAGATTTAACAAAATATTGGGAAGCTTTATAAGAAAGGAAATGATCAAGAGTCTGAAAGAGGTCAAGCAAGAGATAAAAGAAGAGATTGAAAAGCTGTAAGAGGAAATCAGGAAGAGGAAGGAAAGCTGGAATAAGAAGAGAGAATAGAATGGAAAAGCTGGATAAAAAAATTATAAGGGAGTTGGAAGAAAAAGATGGGAAGAAGAAGCCTGGGGAGGAGAATAGTTTTGGGGATGAAATGAAAGGGTGAAAAGTTCATGGAAATAGAAAGAAGGATGGAGACATGAAAGAAGAAGGAAAAGAAAAGGAATTTAGTTATAAGAGAAGTCAAAGTGTAGAGGGGAAGAAGGATAAAAACAAGATGAAAAAAATAATAAAAGAGGCAGCAAATAGGAAAATAGAAGAATGATGAGGTAAAAAAGATAAAAAGATGAGATAAAAATGATAGTGACAAAATTAAAGGTAGTGAACCATTTGAGAGATAATGGAAAAAAAATGTTGAAAGGGAAGGAGAAGTGGATAGAGCAGGATTTAATTTGAGAGGAAAAAAGAGGCAATGGAAATAGAGGAGGATAGCAATGGCGGCAAAGGATAAAGGAAGGAAGTAGAAATTATGATAGAGTTTAGATACAGGAAAAACTACGTAAATGGGATAAAAACGGGAAAATATTGAAGAATGGGTGAAGGAATATGTTGACGTATACGTGCATCTCTCAATTGTTCATAGTACTTTCTTCTAAGGATCATATGTCACTATTAGAAATATCTGTTAAGAAAACGTATAGATAAAAAATACATTGCTCACCTTTATCCGGGTTTAGGCATTTTTATTTAAGTACCTAGTCTTCAATAATACGTCTAACTGGGTAATAAATAAATAGTGAAAGTAGACGTCTAGCCTTGAAATATTCATTGACATTTTTCAGTCTACACGATTATTAAAACAAAGGAGCGCACATGGAATGTTTAAACGTTCCAACGAACTATCTTAATAGATGTCCAATCCGACCTATGGGAATCTATTCCTTCCCTTTCCATGCTCAGATCATACTTCAACTACACCCTTTTTATTCCCTTTCCTAATTGCACTACAGTCTTCACGGATAGTTCTAAAGATGACCAAAGATTAAGTTACATCTTTCAGGCTCACGGCATCTAGACTCTCAAGTCTTATTAAACATTACTAGCTATCACTCCTTCAGGAATAGCATCACTACAGAAAACACATCAACAATTCTTATTTCAACAATTACACTGTCATAGCTTCAATTCGTGCAATATTTATTATCGCGCATCTACCTCGTAAGTTTCATGGGATCCTTTAAAAGAATGCGCGTTCTCCCATTAATTTACGGGAACGCAGCGAGCGGTAGTTTGCTAATGGCCTTCAACTACCCTAGCCTAACGCCCCTATTCATCGCGCCCAATGGGTCTATAACTCTGACAACAAGGAAGAAACAGAAGAAATTCTCCATGCAAACCAACTATCAACGCTGGTCTGGTGCGAGACGCATAACTATCTGGGAAGTGCAGTAGAAGCTGACTTAACACAGTATAATAACAAGGAAAGTTCATATAAACATGTGTCCTATTTGACCTTGTTTGCAAACTGTAGAGACTTTTATGTGGAGTATTGCTCCAAAATATTTTAGTAGAATATTGAGACAATTTTTGAATAAATGATTTCTATATAATAAAATGATTCTATATAAATGCTATTCTAATCTTATTTCTTTCCCTTTTTTACTATTCTTTTTCTTATTTTAAATTCATCATGCACAGAATAACCATTGACATTAACGAAATACTTTGCTAAAAAATTAAACAATGCTTCCAGAAAATCTGAACAATAACTGGAGAAAGCAGAATGATAAGATAATCAATGGTAAAACATTTTTAAGATTGTATTCAAATGCAAGGGAGTTATAAGTTTTCATATTATAACATATAACATATAATATTTAGTCGCTTCGATGTCAATTATATTTTGTGATACTGACGACTTTATTGATATTAATTGATATCATTGATACATTGATATTAATGGTGTAGATTTTGCAATGATTAACACATGCCAAGCTGAAGATGTTTGAAAAATATTATCTTGAAAAATTTACATAGCTTAAAACTACTTTTAAACTATTTCCTTCATTATGATTAGATATACATATAGTAAGAATTTTTATAATTAGTCGTATATTATCAGTGAATCTTTCTGTTTAAAAATTTTTATTTTGGATAATTGGAAGAACAAAAGATATAAAACAACTGACTTGGACATTATAACAGTGATAACTTGTACTCTCATTCAACGATGATTTTGTACTTCTGTTGGGGATGCAAAATATTTCATTCATGTATTCTTTTCTCGGTATAAAATTACCTGACTTATCGACATTGAAGTGTTTGTAATATTTGGTTATATGGAATGTTACAAAAATTACGTCAAACGATACTACACTTCGAAAAAATAAAAAATCTTACCTTTTTTTTTTCAATTATGAAAAGTTCAACCCCATTCAGCAAAGATGTCTGAGCAATTTGATCGACTTATGAAAAATATTTTTTCCGGCTTTAAAATTAATAGAAACGCGTATATAGAAACGAAAATATTAATATTGACCTTATTTAAAGATAGTAAGTTAGAGTAACGCTATATACCGCTTTCTAAAGAATGAAAAAATGATAATAAATATATTTTGGATCTAAAAATAAACAATTATGTATAGGGTGCTACAATTTAATGATATGTTTCTGAGCCATCGATTGATAATTGGTCTATAGATCCAGACCAATAGGCTATCCGTTAGGATATTCATTTGAGAAGAGAGGACTATCAATACATTACGGACATTGATTTCATTTATTGTTGAGCTTCTGAAAAGAAAGGTTGTTCTGTTTAGAGAAAAGAATTACATTGTGTTTTATCCTGTTCATTCACTTTATTCAAATGGGTAAGACCTTAAATATATTATTTATATATTTTTGTTCTAATCTAAACATTTTTAAGAATTTTTTTAAAAATCTAATAATTTATTAGATTCTGATGAGAAGTTATAGCGAAAAATTTCTTTTATTCATATGTCTATTATGTTAACAGCAAATATAATGTTATCTATTATTGGTTTGTATGTATGACTTCCAAATTATTATCATTTATTTAGTTGGTTTTTTGATCGATAATGTGTTATTATTTAACAATGTTTTTCTGCATACTTTCTGATTTTATTTATTACGAGTAATATTCTTTTGTTACATATATCTTACAAATTTTCATTATTTTTCACACGTTTATTTTTGTAAGGATTGCTTTATTACTCTGTCCTTTACAAGCATTTGTTATTTGTATATTCCCATTATTGCTTGTCTGTAACTAGTTAAGAAAGTATATTAAGAAACAGATGAAATACGATTACAGAAATAATTAGTTGACATTTGTAAAAATTTGTTTCATTCGTTATATGTTGGCGTAAAATTATTTCTAATTTTTAAAAATTTATCATAGAGTTATAATACTTCATAGTACTGTATTTATTTTCTTTCTATAATAAAGACTATAATACTCTATACATAAATATTTTAGACAAATTTGGCATGGTATATAGAATATCGCAATTGAAAGATTTAGAACGATTTCTAGAATGATTCTAGAACGAAATTAAATGTAAAAACTTAATTATTTTAATATATTTTACCATAGCATATATATCTGTTGCTTATATTTATATTCTTAATATAATTAATTCGTTTTGATTGTTTCTGATTCTGTCGAATATTTGTAATAATTGTATTGGTAATAATTGAATAAAAAAGGAAAGTATTTTTAATGATGAAAATAATTATTGAAAAAAGAATAGTATTTTAATAAGTATTTTTATACTATACTTCTATTTAACGTTATTTTTTCATTTCATTGTAATGTTTTTTTTTTTTTTGGTGTAAGCTGTTCTTATTTTCTATATATTATTTCTATTATCGCAACAATAATTTTATTCTATTACCCTTGAAAAAGTCTTTTACCCTTGGAAATATTTGGCAATATATAAATTATCACTAAATTTTCTGACTTCTCTTTTGACATGATTTAATCAATTAGTTTTATCATTTTAATGTTATATTTTACAAATATATGTGTGATATAATTTAATATTTGTTTTCTCTTTTCAGAGAATACACTTTCGCTGTCAACGAAAATATTATAAGTGAAATATATGTTTAAGGGATTATATTTAATAGATCTGTGCAATGTAATTGTCTTCGTAAGTACTTAATATAATGTCTATATTAATTTTAGTTGTTATATAAGTCTAGGGAATTTAGATCGTGTGTATAAGGTGCAATATAAAGATTGTAAAGATTTTCTTTGAAATAATGGCTCTAAATAAAAAATAATATATAGTTGTAGCAAGCTTAATGGTCACCTTTTTAATTATATTTGTTATTAATTAAATAAATATTGATTTTGTATGCATATTTAACAACGTAATAAGAAAAGTTCTATTAACTAACTTCAGTTTGTAATAAAATTTAAATTCTAATAATATCGAATATCACTGAAGTGTATTTTTTAGAATATTATGGTGTTCACTCATTCTATTTTTAAATGTATGTTTTTATTCTATTATTATATTTTAAGTAACGTTGATAGTACCAGGAACTGTATACATTAAGTTCTTATCACAATATTGGTATTATTAAAACTTTTGACAAATATTTTTAATTACGAGAGCTTTATATTTTTCACCACCCTTATATATATAGTTACGAGCATATTATTTTTGCAAGTACAATATTACATTTGCATGTTTTATATTAATAAATGTTTTTCATTTTACAGGTTATAATACATAATATTTTATAAAGCTCAACAGACAGTAAAGGTTATGTTTTATATTTTATTGCTTTTCGCATATAGCTGAAGACAACTAAATGAATCTACTAAAAAATTTCAAGTGAATTCTTGTATAAAATGTATAGATGAATTTTTTTTTGGTATGATTTTATTTTAATATGTTTCAGAAAATGTGTTTTCATGTCTGAATTCAATATATTGGGTTGGTAACTGAGTGATTGTAAATTTTGTCAATAGATGGTCTTAGCATATTCTTTGTATCGTCAGCTTTTTGTTTTGTCATTCTTTTGTTCTGTGCTTAAAACATCTAACCTATATTGTTTTCTTGTTGTTTGAACTTCTGCCTTTAATTTAACAAAAAAATTGTACCGATTAGTTATTTAGTTTCGTTTTTATCCCAATTTAAAAATGAATAAGACGCGCATTTCAGACATATTTTATTGTATTATTTCCGAAAAGGCAAGAACGCATCATAACCACACAAGAAGTTATGTGCCGTATATTGGAATGGAGCCTAGAAAAGAAAGACAGTGTCAAAATTGATTTGCCAAATTTCATTCTGGTGATTTTTGTCTGAAAAATGTGCAACGATCTGGCCGTCCAGTTGAAGTTGATGAGACCCATATCAATTCAGATCGTCATAGTACAACACGTGAAATTGCAGAGAAACTCAATGTATTGCATAGATGCATTCAAAAAATATTAAATCAGTTTGGCTATGTCAAAAAACTCGATTTATGGATCTCTCTTCAGCTTAAGGAAATTCTTTTGTCGCAACGCATTTCTGATATGACTGATAACTAGCAATGAGAAGTGAATAGTTTATACCAATGTTAATCGGAAAAGATCGTGGGTGATGCAGGATGAATCAGTCTAGACGACATGAAAAGCTGAGATTCACCAAAAAAAGATTATGCTATCAGTTTGGTGGGATTATAAGGGAATTCTGCACTTTGAACTTTTATCAAAAAACCAAACGATTAATTCAAACGTTTACATTCAACAACTCGCCAAACTGAGCAATGGAGTTCAAGAAAAGCGGCCAGAATTGACAAATCGTATGGGTGTTGTTTTCCAGCACGATAATGCAAAGCCCCACACATTTTTGGTCATTCGCCAAAAATTATGTAAAAACTGTCTTTACTTCAGAAAAATGAGATATTATAGGTTTATCGCAGTTCTAAGAGAAATCCTTGCGGAGATGTCAATTCAGTATTGTCTCAGTTTGCCGCTGTGTTCAAGTAGTTTTGTTGCTTGGCACTCTAAATTTACACATAAGGGAGTGTTAATAAGTTTATCGTTCTTCTCCCTTTAGTTAATAGTTTATTAGTCTTTTTGAGTGCCAATCAGATTTCTGAGTGTCTGTTGAAGAGATGTACAGAATCTTCTTACCATTTCAGTTTGTTAGGAATATCTAAAATCGCTTTTGCTTGGTCCTTTTAAATAAAACCAAAATAAAATTAAATAAAAATATTAAAATAATAAATAGATTCATGCTTCTTAATTCATCTGCTGGTCGAGAAATTTTGCCACGTGTTCGGAGCTACATTCTTCTATAAGAGATGCATAAGCCTCATTGTAACCCTTGAATTAGTAATAAATTTTAATGGAATTATATAACTCCATTAGGGATGTGGCGATCAGCTTTTCTCGATCCGTAATGTTCAGTTTCGATCGTTTCTTTGAGCATGATACATTTGTATCTATCACAATCTGCATCGGTTGTTCCATATTCTCATTGCAGGAGAGGCGACAACGGACTATATTTCTGTATCTCTTTGCTTAATCCTCACACAATATCATTTTTTTGTGACGAACTGTAACAAGCCCCTTATGCTAATTCTTTACTACCAGATTGGACAATCACAAAGACTTTTTGCTTGTTTATTATCAAATCGGATTTGAAGTTCTCGCCAGAAGAAGCTTGTAATATGACTTCCTTCGTTATTGTTCTTTCTAATAAAGTTCTTTATCTTGTCATGTCGACAGATATAGTCGGACTTGTTTTTAGAAGGTGTTATTTATAGCGCATTGGTACATTATGAATCAGTATCTCCAGCTGGATTTTTTGTTTTGTTTTAAAAGTAAGTTTATTTGACACAGCCCTATATTAGGTATATAAGTATAATCTTACTTAGAAGACTTTTTACATTATTTTAATAAAAATATAGCTATTAGTTATCATTAGATAAATCTCTATAGCAATCAATGTATAGAATTTTATAAATAATATTGTAACTGGGTTATAGTGTTTATAAAACAATTGGTAATACATGAGAGCAAAATAAAAAATAGTGAATATAAAAAAATTTTTACCAACTATAGTAAATTATAATACTTAAGAATTAAAGATAGGGGAATAGGATAAGGACTGGGTGATTTGAGGTAACTTAATCTACAGGGAGAGCATATTACAATGGAAACATATATACATTATGTACAACTAATCTATACGTTATAAATCTCTCACACTTTTTTTTTTTTTTTTTTTTTTTAGAGTAGAAGATATCTCTTATCGATGTATTATGATTACTATTGATCTGTAATGAATAATTAAAATTGTTTAAATTTTTTTCTTCGGTGTAGGTGTGTATTTTGCATCTTCTCATAGCCAGAAGTATTTTTTACATAATCTATCAGTATCATTTAAATCTCTATTCGATAGTATTTTCGAGAAAACGTAGTTCTCCTGATTATCTTCATCATGGATACTATTAATTTGTTTTCATGCTGAGTGTCTTCGGCGGTGATATTTTAGTGGAAGATTATTGTGGTTTTGGATTAGACCATTTTTGTCACAATAAATGAATAGTTCCGGTGGAAAGTAGCCTGAATTTAATTTACTCAGAATTGAGTCTTCTTCTTGTGAAATAAGGTTTGTAATTAAGCTATTGTTTGTACCATCAATGTTATTAAAATATTTTCTGGTTATTTTGAGAGAAAAACAGTCAATTCTATTGATGTTGGCATTGTTGTAAACAGTCTCGTTTTTTATTCTCCTTTTATAATCTGATTCAGCGGTTCTGTGCTTTCTTAGGCATGATCTCAAGCAAAATCTTTCAAATCTTCTTATTTTTTCAATTATAGTTGGACCTGTATTCCATAATATAGGAACTGCATAAGTTAAAATAGATCTCACCAGTAGTCCATAGCATATTATTTTGGCTTTAGTAGTAAGATTTTTACTGTAAAAAATTCTCGAATTCAGCTTGAAAGCTTTTTTTGCTTTATCTAATTGAACCGAGTAGTGTTTATTCAGTTTTAACAGATGATCTATATGAACTCCCAAATATTTTACGATGCGTTTCTTCGGTATCTCAGTTAATTCGTTGGTGTGGATATCAATAGTTGTTAATTTTAAATTATCTATTTTTGTAACTGCAGAGTATTTGATTTGTTTAACTGATCTTCTGAAAAAAATTAATTCGTTTTTACTTGGGTTGATTTTTAAATTCCAGTTTTTGTATGAACTATTTATATCGTTGATTACTGCCTATAATGTGTATCTGATTTTATCTATGTCCTTCTCTGCTTTATAAATTATTAAGTCGTCTGCGTAAGCGATTGAGCGTAATTTATGAGTTGTTCATGCCAAACTTGTTGATTAGTTCACTGTTGAATATGTTGAATAGGATCGGTGACGGTTCCTTGCTGTAACCTCTTTGATATTTTGAAGGATTTCGATGAGAAATTAGTGCCATTCCACGTGCGAAATGTCTTCCCCTCAATCATGTTAGCAATTAGTAGAATTAAACTCACAGAAAATTTATAGTCGTCTAGCTTATGTATAAGTCCGTTTTTCCATATAGAGTCGAACATTTTTTCTAAGTCCAACAGTACAGCACCAATGGCGTATTCATTATGTAAATAGTTATTCAGATCGGAAGTTAGTTTGTATATAGCGTGAGTAGTGGATAAATTAGATTTAAATCCAAATTGATTATTCGGAATGATGTTATGAACATTAATGTGATCCATGTTTTTCTTGATAATTTTTTCGAATATTTTACTTGTGTTCATAATAGGTCTGTAACTTTGTGGTTTTTCTGGATTTTTCCCTTTTTTTAAAATCGGTAGGACTTTTGCTTGTTTCCATCTATTTGGATAGTATACGTGATTTATGGCGTTGTCGAAAATAATTCTGTACTCGGTAATTATTGATAGTGGTAAATTTTTGATGACTATTGATGGGATTTTGTCAAGACAATAAAAAATTTTATTTTTCAAATTCCTGATAATTGTTCCGACTTCGGTGAACGAGATGAAATATTTTATTTCATTCTTGTTTTGTAGCGGATCATATGCTGGAAAATGATCAGAAAAAGTCATGAAGGTAGATTTGGTATTCCTCATTCTTCGTAAAATATCATGGTACTTGTGTGCGGTATCATCTGCTTTATTTTTATTGATGGTATTTTCATTAGTGTATCTTGGCGAATTGATTCTCTTTAGATACGTGCCCATGACCTCTAATTTTATCATTGGATCAGTGATATGTATTTCATTTTCATAAACTAATTACGGCATTTTTTTACCAATCTCTTGATTGAATTCGTTTTTGTTTAAATCAAGTCGGGAATTTTCAATACTTGTGTGTTTTTGTGATCTTAAATATTTGTTGATGGTCGGAAAAAATTCGTTTGCTTCATTGTAGTTTATGTTTTTGGCTATTGATGACCAATATGATGTAACAGATTTTGATATTTCTATTTGTAGTTGTTTATTAACACTATGCCGTCTGCACGTCTAATCTAGATTTTTTCGTGTCGCACCGGTGGAACTGACTTACATAATTTCGCTTATCGCGGGCAGTTTTTCGAGGTTCTTGTTTACTAATCTTATCGTCAGTTCCCATGTCTCAATCCTGTCTCTCGATTTTCTCGAAATTGTGAGGGTATACATATGTAAATAAATACAAGATTTTTTGTAATACAGATTTTTTGTTTATTTATTAATATTTTGTTGAAAACTTAGTATTTATTTTTTAAATGAAACGAAGCAAAGCAATCTCCGAGGTGAAGCGCAATTCCACAAGATTTACAGATTAAATTAGTTCTCTTAATTTTTTTGTTTTTATAACACACATGACACCTTCTGCGTTTTTGGTTGTTGGTTTCGGAAATATGCATCAGCTGGTGTTTACGAGGCCGGTAAATCTGTTGATTGATTCACGACTGGAAGCACGCCATGTACTCGGGACCTCCAAGTTCTCTTTACCAACAGATGAATGATCTTTTATCCAAGATTCGCATATTTTTAATAAAAAATCATGAAAGTGGAGTTTCTTGGAATCTGTATAATGTTATTGCAGTATGAACACGTTGTATAAAGCGTAATTGAAAAGGTATAATGATATATAAATGAGGTATAAAGGTATAATACACTTTTTTTGACCATTTTATGGTTTTCCGGTATATAGGATAATAGCTAAAAAATTGATCAACTCGATCTACACCCTTCATATATTTATTATAATCCAAAATAGATGTAGGTTTTTTAATCGTACTATTGATTTTTCTGCATTTTTTTGCTGTGTCAACTAAACCGCCATTGTGTATGGTAGAAATTGTTTTTATTATTCTCGTCTTCGTTGCTTTCCATACTTGCACCAGTACTGTTCCTCTTCGTTGATGTTTGGTTTCAAATACATTTAGTTTGCAATTTTTCTACTTTGCCGGTAATCCTCTATTCTTACAAACGCGAATTTTTTTCGTAAGCAAATCTTCCGCAAGTTCCACATTGTTATAGCAGTTGTCCATATACAAGTGATGCCATTTTCCAGTAACATTTTTCAATAGTTTTATCACTATATCCTTTAAAGGTTTTTTAATGCCAGAGTATATTTTGTAACGCGAAATATATCCCGTAACGGAATCACACAGCATCCGGATAAGTATACCGTACTTTTTAATTTTTGAGGGTTTATAAACTTTAAAACTCAATCGCCCACGCCATGGTATAATTCCTTCATCTATTGTAATATTTTGACCAAGATTGAAGTTTTCTTGAAATTTTTTTGTAAAATAATAAATTATACCTTGTACTTTAAACAGTCGGTCGGCATTGGCAGGTATTTTACTATTATCCGAGAAATATAAAAACGATAATATTTGCCGAAATCTATTGTGGAACATCGTTTTACCAAATATTGGTGTTTCTAAAAGTGGATTTGTCGACCAATAATCTTCAATCCTTGGTTTTTTAACGATTTCCATAAGAATAATCAGTCCAAACCATTTTTTTAGTTCGACTGCCGTAACATTGAAAAATTTTGCACTTTTTTTTATCGGGCTTTCTCCTGGTGGAATTTTGATTGTAGTACCTGTTCGTTTCGGTACTAATAAATTCAAACAAGTCGTTCCCTATAAATAGTTCTACGACATCCTCGATATTATTTGTATCTCTGGGAAGTACGTTAGGACCAGAAGATCCTTTGAAAGCATTATTGTTTCTTGGTAAATAAAAATCTGACCACTGTCTATTGTTATCTTCGTCTGATTCTTCTGTATCATTTGGTAACAGTAGTGTCCGCCGAATTCTCTGTCTACATATTTCAGATTCATCCGAAGATATTGCTTCATTTTCCTTTTCTGAAGATGTAATGTCTTCTAGTTCCTCACAATCTTGAAATTCGGATGGAACATCAGACAAGATGTCCACACACTCATCACGTATAATTGTATCTTCTTTTTCGTTTGCCATTGTCGAAGGGCACAGGTTTTTATGAAAACACAAAGTTGCTACATTTGTAATTTACTTACAAAAGTTAGTTAGTTACAGAACACGCAATATTCTTTCGTTCTCCAGTTTTGAATTTGAATTAAATTCTCCACAATGCAGCCATTGGTGCTTGAGCAATAATTTCCGAATGGCACCAAGGTGGAACCGGCACTTATCCGATATTTTTCGCATGGCACCAAGGTGGATTAACACTAAAACTGGACGTTATAGTGTTAATTGCTTTAATTGTTTTTTTAATACGATATGTTTCCTGTTTGCTGTGGTTATATGGGCTTCGGTATCTAATGAAGTGTAGTCTCGTTATTAACAGGTTGAATGCCACGGGGGTCACTGGTGACCGGCACTTGGCTGTGACGCCATGGGTGCCACCGGTGACCGGCGTGCCCAGATTGAAAAAAAAATAAAAAATGTAGACAAATGACAATACTTATATTAGGTTGGTGTGTATGAAATGTCGGATTTTCTTTAATATATTCATTTAAGAATCCGACATTTCATTCGCACTAACCTAATGATTTTTTATAATTATCATCGTTGATGTAGTGGTGTGAGAAAATGAATGCAGTATAAAACATCTGAAAATAGTTTTATTTATACATGTAATATAGTTTTATTATGCGCGCACGTTACGATGTGTCGTATTGAAACATTCTAAACAAAGAAAGGTTGAACCAGCACAGTCTTCTTTACAATATGCCACGACTTTTTTGCTACAGTTTTTTGCAATTTTTTATTTAAATAGTTTATTACAGTTCTCACTTTACGTAATTTATCCCTGTTGTCAGTCTCTTCGTTATTTGCAAAGTGGAGAAATCTAGTGATTTGCAAAAACCTTTTCAGTGGAATACTTTTTTTGAATATGGATGTTTCTATACTGGCTCTTTTAGACCAGTTCATCTGGATTTTGGGTTTTTTTACTTGAGTCATTATTATGCATAATGCAAAGTATATTTTAATTTCATTGTTATCTACTGGGATCCAAGTTTCATCAATTCTCTTTCTTTTATGTTTATAGCTTATTGTTTTTTCTGTGTACCGATTTGTTTCCTGGACAATAATATTCCGAAAAACATTATCAAACATTAGATTAAAAAAGTCTAATTCTATTATTTTTACCTAACTGGTCTAAAATTACTGTTCTGCATATACTCCCAGATTTTTGGTTCGTTATTTTTTTCTTGCTTAAACTATGCCTCCGATAATTGCTGATAAATGCTATCTTCTTCGTCGGAGTCATTTTCAATAATTAATTTTCGTGAACGTTTTCTTACAGGAAGCACAATATCACTGTCCTCACTATCATTATCAAAATGATCTATCGAACCATAATCCGTAATAATAACACACTTCTCTCCACTATTATCAAGATTAGATTTTTTTTTGCTGACATGATGGGTATAAGGGATGTTTTATTTCTTCTAGAGAATATATTCGGAAACGTCTTAACGCAATGAAGATTTAAACTTAACTAAAGTAAGAAATTATCAAGAGCAGTTGAACTACCTGTAGAACTCATTTGTTTTCGTTTGCTCCAAAAATACACCATGAGCAAGGCTTGACTTGCTTATATTTGATTCGAACGCACTACGACAACAAAGTATTACGACTTCGACTCCTGCGTACTGCTAATAACACAAATTCTTCACCACAAATCTGACTCGTGGTTTTCGCTTATGGCACAAATTCCTTACCACGAGTCTGACTCGTGGTTGTAGGGCAAAGGGTTAAGAGTGTTGACTTGTATAACCATACATTGGCCATTTTATAATCAATAAGGGACTTCATCGATTTGTCTGTGTACGGACCTAGATCCAAGATGGAAACTTTTTCCCTCTTGCTCTATATCTATTGATTTCGTTCGCATCAATAATAGATCAGTTTATGCGAACAATATCAGTGTCTAAGAATTGTTATATCATTTTCGTAAAGTAATTGGTCCTTTTCTAGTCCATCGGGGCCAGTTGCTGGTTCAAATTTTATTTGAATGAGTCTTTTCCTTATCTCATTTACTGTTATTTAGATAAGGACTTTTTTGATGTTAATTACCTACTTCCGCTGGTCTAAATTAGGGAGTGTAACTTAAATTTTATGCTTCATAATTTTTAATACAACTCACGAACATTGTCAGTTTTGACATTCGCGTTCCCATATTTGTACCAGGCGCCATTCTCTTTATCATACTTTTCCAGTGGGTCTGGATTTTCTTCAAATAATTTTCATGAGTGTATATTAATACTACTTTCTTTAAGTTTTCATCTTTTTACTTTTTTTATTCAATGCACACCTTATGCTCTTTCGCTTTTTCACCTTTCATTCTGAAGATATTCATCGATTCATTTCTATGAACATGAACATCATTCACTTGTAAGAATATCTTTGAAAGGTCTTCTTTGAGAAACTAGATTGGAGCTAGTTTATCGTCCGGAATTCCCTTTTCGAGCATGCTGTCCATCAGAGTAGTTTCAACAATTTCTTTCCATTTGTCTATTTTTGAAGATGTTGGTGTGATTCTTGCACTACAGGTAGGAAAATCTCTTTGGATTTTATGTGTATTTCGATTTGTTCCACGGCCTTTTTGGCCTTTCTGGCCTTTCTTATCTAGGTTGTTCTCGCTCCGATCCGTTCCTATTTCGGCTATATTCATTGGAAGAGGATGAAGTATTTGTCTCTCATTTTTTTATCTATAATTCAGTATAAACTCGATGTTTATATTGAAATATATGTTTAAATAAACATGTCCAGCTTTTAATTTTCGTAGGACTTCGGTTTCGGTATTTGTCATTCTTTCGTTCTGTTTATCCCGATTTATCTTTCGGGATTACTTGACATTCTATTGTCGACGTTCTTGTCCTTTGTTCTGCTCTTTTTTGTTTAACACTTTGATCGCCATGTTACTTGTAAGCAATAGGATGCGTATGTCCACATTTTTAATTTGCATTTGATATTATATATTTACATAAACTATTCTTAATTATAATTATATATTTTATACTTCTATTTATTATATAAGATTTTTTACATTTTAACTATTATTTATTTCACATACTTGAATAATGCTTTAGAGTGTGATATCTGCAGAGTGTAAAGTATATTTCATCGTGCAATAGTAATAATTTTATCACAGGAAGTAGAAAATCTTTATATTTCATTTTTTACGAATTATACTTCATTACTACACGAATTATTGGTCTTGAATGCATTGAACAGGTCGCAGTTGATGAGATATAATACTACCTTTTTTGGTCATTTAATTGTTTTTCTCAATATTGAGTAATATGATAGATACTGATCAGCAAAATCGACATCGTTCATGTTTAAATTATAGTCTGCAATGCATTTCGGTTTCTGCATGGTTTTATATTTTCTAGTACATTTAATCACTTCAAATTTATGAATTGTTGAAATCATTCGTACTTCTCTTTTATCTTTCCAAATTTGCAACAAAATATCACGTTTTCGTTTGAAAATACTCTTTCCTTTTTTAGACTTAATGACTTTATTTTCAAACATTTTGACAATCTATTAGCGCGTATTATGCCACATATTCGCATTTTATTTTGTAATAAGAATTCAGCAATATTCAAAGTATTATAATAGTTATCCATATAAAGATGGTGCCAATATCCGAAATACGGTGTAAGAATCGTTGTTACAGTGTCCTGGAGTTTTTTGCCTTGTCCACAATAAATTTCTATATTACATATATATCCAGTTTGACTCTCCGATAATATTCGTACAAGTATTCCATATTTAGTGAGCTTTCGTGGATTATACGTCTTAAATTTTAATTTTTCACGCCAAGGGATCATGACTTCATCTAGCGACAGGTTTTAATGAGGAGTATAAACTAAAATAAAAGTATTATTTTATGTTTTCCTTTCGTATTTGTCCCATCAAAATAAATACTCCGAATAAATTTTTTATTTCTGAACATGAGACATTTCTTTATTTTCCTTGTTTAGAATTAACCTTATATTTATGTTCATTTTGTAAATGATAACGATTTGTTTCTTCAGAAATAATTTGGAAAAATTTATCATCAAATATACAATCAACAGCTTCCTTCACAGTGCAGTTTTTTTTTGTAATGATGTACCACAAATTTCTTTAAAAGGTTCTAGATTTGGAAAAATATCCTCATCGGCTCATTCTTTAATTATTCTCATCAGCTTCCATCTCCGAACCTTTACTTTCGCTTGAAACATTATATTTTTTACTCAGTCTTCTTCTATGTCTAATCACATCACTTAATTCAAGAATGTTGCTGTTATCACTGAATTCATTTTCGTCGCAAGTGTTGTTTGGTGCATCGGATAAATCATCAAACAACAATTCACTTTGACTTTCATTTTCATTACGTCTGTGTCATTTTGCTACTTTTATAAAATTAGGGCCTATTATATAAAATAATTTTTGTTATGAATTATCAATAACAAATTGAAAATATAAATGATTTTTAAAAAGCTGTTTTCTTATAAATTAAAACACGAATTTTGAAATTCCAAAATGTACAATAATAAAACACTTCATAAGGTACGGTACGTATGACGATCGGTACAGATTTACTGATGCTATATTGACTAATTATTTTTGCATTTTCGGAATGTCAACATTCAGTTATTTCGCCAATCATTTGTCATAAGAACGCGCAAGGCTTCATTATTCTGGTAACGTAATAAAAACATTTGTCTTTGGTTGCATAAGTCATCGATTCAGTCGAAAATACATGAAAACGAGATATCTCGTGGCCGCACGTTTCGGAAAAAGAGTTGTGCTTGCCGCCGGTACATTTTGTCACTTTTGTGACAAATTGGCAGGCTTTTGAGGAAGGCATGCTGGCGATATACTGTCACATAATTTATCGATTAACAGTATTTAATAACTAAAATGTATCATATAACAGTGATATAATAAACTAAAATATAATAATAATATACTATACTATATAAATATACAAAATATGATAACTAAATATAAAAATAAAAAAAATAAAAATGTAATCATATAATAATTATTCGGCGTACTGGTTTTTAAACAATTAGTTTAGTATTTTGATTAGTCTTCGCGGGTTTTTTATTTTCCCTCTTCCTACGATGCGGACAAGTTTATGATTCCGCAGTTCTGGACATAATCTATCTACCGGATCGCATTTTGGAGCTCTTGGGGTATACATCGAAGAGGGTCCTAGACCAAAAGAATAGCTAGTGCCATACGTGCAAATTATATAATTATTAGTTATACCTGATTCTGGTTCCTCCATTTCAATCTTCGTGTTTAACCATATGTTCAAAACATGTAACAGAAATTTTTTGAATCTAATCTGACTTTTTGAACTTTTTACATAAATTTGGTATGCATTAAACAAGGCTGCATTTATAAAATATAGTACAACTTTCTTCGTCCACTTCTTTGTTTTTAATAAAATTGAGTAATACGACAAGTATTTGTCTGCACGGTCTACGCCCTTCACGTACTTATTATACACAGGTAGGTTTTTTCACGGTCTTGTTTGTTCTTGGGCTTGTGACTTCAACCATATTTGCCGTATGTATACTTGAAATCATATATAATGTCTTTTTTTTTAGTTCGAAATGCTTGCACAAGGATATTAGCTTTCCTGCAAAAGTCCGTGCCGGACTCCTTTAAATTTATATTTTTCAAACAGTGTAGTACACCTCTATGCTTTCGTAATGTTCCGCACACATTTGTTTGTTTTTGTAGCAGCTCTTCTGTGATTGCTACACTATTGTAGTAATTATCCATATAAATATCATGCCACAAGTAAAGGTACGGTGACAGTACCGACAATATGGTTTCTTTTAGTTTTATTCCCCGGGCATAATATATATCAAAGTTACAAATGTAACCAGATCGTGCTTCGCATAACATGCGTACTAATATTCCGTACTTGACAATCTTGTCAGGATTATAAGTGCGGAAGCAAAGCTTTCCGCGCCATGGTATAATAGCTTCGTCTAATGATAATTCTTTTGTTAGTTTATAGACGGTTCGAAATTTATGTTTGAAATGGTCTGTCATGGGTTTAATCTTGTTCAATCGGTCTTGACATTTTTCGTTATCATTGAAATGCCAGTATTTCCAAATTTGGTGAAATCTAATTCTTGGCGTGACTCTTCCGAAAATTAATGGACTTATTGACCAGTATTCATTTTTTTCTGACTTTTTTACTAATCCCATCAGAATTATTAAAGCGAAAAATTTTTTTATCTCCTCAGCGTCTGTATCCGTCCAGTTCCTATCTTTACTTTCTTCGATATCAATTTGTTGCCGTTTGTGATATAGATTCGTTTCAGTTACGAATAATTTCATTAAATATTCTTCACCAAAGAAAAGGTCTACAGCTGATTGTATGCTCCATTCATCAAGCGATATTTGCACTCCTGCTTGTTCCTTACAGTTTTGCATATTACCGGTGCCGTTTGTTCGGGTCCATTCCATTTCCTCTTCGTCGGAAGTACTACTATCCTCCTCATCAGAATCTATTACCGGCTTCATCAAATTTTTCAATTTTCTAACAAAAATTTCGCTTCCACTGTCTGAATCTTCGCTGTCATTTGATTCTGGCGCACTAACATTTGACAGGTTATCGGCGTATATCTCATCGTCACTTTTACTCATTTTTGAGGATTGGATATTTATACGAATATAAATAGGTAGGTATATAGATGGACATAAACAGATAGATATATTATAGTAGATATAATAATCGATACTCTGTAGTCCTAACCGATACCCAGTAGACAAACAAAATTCAGTAGATAAACAATAGATAAACAATGGATGAACAATAAGCAATTGACGCTTTGCAAATATTTGTATACATGAACCCAGCCGGTAACTGATGATTGCGCGAAGTCACGTGTACATGAGTTCAACCGATAACCATTGGCTCGTGAACTCACGAAAGCTTTGAAATGATTATCCTGATTCGAGTAATTCTATGTTCTAATATGTTTATTCAACTTTTCCTACAAGTGCTCTGTAGGATTTAAGTCTGGACTTTGACTTGGCTATTATAAAATGTTGATCTTTCTTTTTGTAAAATATTTTTCTGTTGGAATATCCAGTTCTGTGGTAAGATATTATCTGTTTTTCTAGAATATCCCAATAAAAAAAGCATTTCATTGTATCTTTCTACACAGTGCCCTTAGCAGAAAAACACCTTCAAGCCATGACATGTTCTCTGCCACATATTTTACACTGAGGATTTTATATCGTGAATTATATCTCATTTTTAGGACGATGAACATATTGTATACTATTAGAAGATATCTCTAAAAGTAAATACAATTTACTTTTGTCACTCCATAATACTTTAGACCATTCTTTGATTGTCCAGTTGTGATAGGCTTTTATAAAATCAATCCTAGCCTTCCTATTTTTTGCACTGATGGAATGTTTTTTGCTAAAGTGGCGACCTAATTATTTTGGATCCTTAATATGACGTTTTGCAGTGGAAATATTCTACTGTACTCCATAATTCTATTGTATTTCTCGAATAATTTGGCTTGCAGACTTGCGGGGATCAACGATTGAGATCCTTTTGATAATTTTTGGGACTTTCTTGACGGGGTTTACGATTAACATTGTCTTGAACTTTTTTTCAATGATTCCAAACACTGACCAGTTGTAGAGATATACTAAAACAGCGGGCAACTTCTGATTGACTACTGTATAAATAGTTTTATTTAGAAAATTATCTTGAATGTAAAATTATAAAAATTACACAATTGAGGTTGGTTAGGGCAATTAGGAGAAAAAGTTGTCTTTTTACATTTTCTCATGCCTTTGAACAGCGTTTTCTGTTTGCATAACATAGTTTGCATGTATAATATATTTTGTATCTATGTCCAATACTCTGACCCGAAAAATTTTTTTTAATTTCAATATTATACTGATAAATGAGGACGAGATTATGTTGTATCTGCAGCTCTAATAATTTCATAACTAATAATTTTTTAAACTCATTTTTATGTTCTTTTTTGTCACTACTGTAATGTTCACAACTGCAATTCTGAGGATGAATTATATGCCAAGTTTCCAGGACCATTTCTTTCTTATATGCATTGTTATACACTCTGCGACGAACCTATAAGACACTTTTAATTTTAATGATTATATTTATTATATTGAACTTTTCGTTCAAATATATATTATCATCAGAAATAGTTGATTAAAATATATAAATTTCTATAGTATAAATGTTCACATTTTTGCATAAATAGATGTTTCATTAGAATATCTATCTTTCTATGATATAAGGTGCGACAAAACTGCAGTTCCGGACAAAATGATAGCACATGTGTATTATGTTTAATTTCTCATGAATGGCTTAATATTTTATAATTTTTGATAATAATACATAAATATAACAACGCAAATTGAAAAAAAATAATATTGAATCGGACAAATCTCAACGACCTTCGTACAGGTAGTACACAACCTAAACAGATAAAAATCAAAGGCGAATACAATAGATAGCACACTTATATATATTTATATCTATCCCAAAAACATAATTTGCCTTTGAGTTTACATTAACCCTTTCGCAACGGCGCTCCTGTACAATGTATTTATATATCCAATATATTTACAGCTTTATTTTGAGTTCGCTATTGGAATAAAATAATAATATAATTATGATTTTAATAGTATTTATTCTATGTTATTTTTTAATAATCTTTTATAGTATGATAAATTTTAAAACAGGGATAAATACACAATCCAACATTACATTCTTTGCACTCATAACGTGATTCACGTTTCCTATTGTTTTTACTGCAAACAGCGCATCTTCGTACTTTATTTTTCCCTTCGAATGTATACGAAGTAGGAAAGTGTCTTTCTGTGAGTCTTGTAGAATTATCATCAGTAGAATTAAAACTTGTATTAAAAGAATGTCACTATATTGATTTTTGATATTTTGCAAGTAATTGCTCAATTAATTTTAAATAAAATTTCACCATAGATATAGTTACACCAGTCTTCAACTTCTATAAGCAATAAGCTTTCCATATACACATATCTATCATGTGCACGATATATTTTTTGTACTATTTTGTACTTTTACGTGTTGAAGCAATTGTGTTTAATACCATGTCCGTATTATCAACTTCTCCTATGAAATTATTATAATCATGTATACAAGCTGGTTTTCGTACTATTTTTTCTTTTATAGAACATTTTGGTACACTTACGAACTTATCTAAGTGCATAGTGGATAACATAAAAATCTCCTTTTTATCTATCCAACAATAAAGTCTGTGCCGTATATTGTTGGCGGCAGCCTCTATAAACCAACAACTGACTGCCGTATCTAGACGACGTCAGCCGCTATAAATTAATAAATGACTGCCGTGTATAAATGGCGTCAACCTTCGTGTGCCAAAAAATGACTGTCGTATGTAGATGGCATCAGCCACTTTTTTTTTTTTTTTTTTTTGTTTCGTCAGGAGGAAAAACCTTCATAGGCCCCCCGAGACCGATACTCAGGGGAGTGTCGGATTCAACCCGCCTGGGATTGCTCCCAGGGACGGATCGCTTACCGACTAAAAAACCTCCCGATTCCTATTACTACCATGCAGAGGAGAGAGGGGGAGTGGGCGGAATTACGCGTGTGCGTATTACAAATTCATCCAGTACCCCTCCTCGGTGAGCCAGGCCGGCATTCGCCTTGCTCGCATCCATTCACTCATCCACATTTATACTACTACGGCGCACTCAACAGGGACCGACGAGTCTCTGGAGACGCAATTACTCTCTAACTATATACATATTGGCCTGATCCTCACCCCATGGTGCTCTGATCAGGCCCATTCATATCCTTACGTCTATGTAGAGGCGACGCTTGAGTCAGGCGCCGCCTGAGCCGCTCGGAGCCTTGCCCGAGGTGGTCGCACTGGAGCTACTCTCCTATGCGGCCTATCGTTCGCACTCCCGTCATCACGCACTTCCGCACGCTCACATACACGCCCTTTTCGCGCCCGTTCTCTGCGCCTTTCAGCGTCCTCTTTGGCACGCATAACCCGTCCAGCGAAGGTTCGAAAGGCAGCCCATCCTCCCGGAACTGTCAGGGAGACCCTGACAATCGCGGGAAGGGATAGCCGCCCTCCCCCCATCGCATTCACCAACTCACTCCTGTCATCCGTCCACGCTGGGCAGTCGACCAGGGTGTGCTCTGCCGTATCTTCACTCTCTCCGCAGTGGAAGCACTGCGGGGTGGGGATCTTCCTAATTTTAAACAGATACGCTGCGAAACAGCCATGGCCGGTCATCAGCTGCGTGGTATGAAATGTCGTTCTTATACAGAACGGCCTTTCAATCCACTCAGCCAACCATTCGGCAATAGCCGTCCGCACGCGTTCTCCCGTTGTCGCCGGGGACTCAAGAAGCTCAATCTCCTCAGCCCTCCATGCCTCTACTGCCCTCCTTCTGGCAAGAGCACCCAATACCGCCTTAGTACACGGGGGAACAGGTTCCTCCGCGTCTCTAATAGCCGCATACGTCTCCGCCAGTCGGGGTGCCAGATGCTTAAGAGGAATAATCCCCGCAATCATCATAGACGCATGGAAGGAGACCGTCCGGTATGCACAGCACACCCGGATCGCAACCTTCCTCTGGAGGCTCCGAACAGCCCGCCCGATTCTCGTGTCTTCCGCGACAGCACGCCACCACACCGGCGCCCCATAAAGGAGCACCGAGTGGATCACGCTGCCGTATAGCCGTCGCCTATTCTCCCCCTGTCCATGAAGGTTCGGAAGGATCCTCCTAAGGGACCGAAGAATACCCTCCGCTTTAGGGATTAGGGCCTCGAAGTGGGGCCTGAACGACATTCTCGAGTCTATAATTATTCCCAGGTACTTTACCCTGGTCTTAACTTCTACGGAAACCCCTCTAAGGCAAATCTTAGGGGGCGGGACATTCCTGCGTCTACGGAGGGCAGAGGCAGGGAAGACCATGGCCTCCGTCTTTTGCGGTGCCACTTTAAGACCCAATCCCTCAATTTCCTTGACTATTACGTCAAGGTCCCGTTCGGCGTTCATGATGGCCTGTGACAGGTCCCATCCCGATGACAGCAGGGCCGTGTCATCCGCATAGCAGACAACACGGGAGCCTCCTGGCATCGGGGTTCGGAGGACACTGTCATACGCAATGTTCCACAACGTAGGGCCCAAGACGGATCCCTGTGGTACTACACAGAACACGTGTCTTTCCACCTCGCAGCCATGTCTGTCTTTGTATACTATGGCGCGATTGTCCAGGTAGCTCCTGATGATATTCACCAGGTAGCATGGAAAGTTCTCACGCTCCATCGCCCTCACAATAACCGCCCACGGTAAGGAGTTGAAGGCGTTCGAGATATCCAAACTCACCAGTATGACGACATTCCTGTCTCGCGTCGATGCCTCCACGAAGTTTTTCACCTCGAGGATGGCATCCACGGTTGATCTTCCCGTCCTAAACCCATACTGTGATGGCGCCAGGGTTCGAGTCTCCTCTAGGTAGCTGTTGATTCGACCAACAACTACCCGCTCGAATAGTCCCCAGTTCGCCAATCACGCATATGGGTCTATATGACCCTGGTGAGTCCGGGGACGCGTCCCTATTCTTTCTGATAAGGACGAGCCTCGCTATCTTCCACGGTGTCGAGAACCTTCCTGCCGACAAGCATGCAGAGAAGCACCGCGCCAACCCTTTCCCACAGTGTGTCGACGCAGCGCGCACAACCACACCCGGTATTCCATCCAGTCCAGGAGCCTTTCTTCCTGTTCCTTTCCTGGCGGCAGCCAAGACCTCCTCCACAGAGATAACCACCTCTGATGGTGCGGGATCCTGCGGCTCATCAATTCCCGGTCCTCCTGGGAATAACTCGGAGAGGATATTCTCCAGTACTTCAGCCTCTAGGGTTTCAGTTACTGGTGGGGCATAAGGTTTAAGCTTCCCTAATACCAGTTTATAGGGTCTGCCCCATGGGTCATCCTCTATGGAGTCCAACAGGTCCCTCCAAGAGTTCTTCTTGGCTTCCCTGATCGCCTTAGTTAGTGCCCTCTTTGCGTCTCTTCGAGCGTCCAGGCACTGCACTATTTCATCACTGTTCTTCTTCTTCCTGGCTCTGGACAGTTCGTCCGACCACCAGTAAGTACACTTATTAACGCGGGTTTGCCCCCTCACCCGGGGCATGGCCATGTCGCATGCTTCTTTCATTGTGGACTGTGCCCACTTCACCATCTTGTCCACACAGTCCACTCCGGTCATACTCCCTCCGTGCATATTTCCACCTGTCCACTCTCCTGAGATGAGGGCTGCAGCAAGGTAGTCCTTATCTAAAGCGTTAACCTTTCATCGAAGGCGCTTTTTATCTCGTGGACGAGAATTTCGGACCCCTGCAGCCTCGTGCCTATATCTATATCTTATATATAGGTGGTCCGAAAGGGACTCAGCCTCTTCCACCCTCCAGTCCGAGAGGCGGACGCCGGCCGCCGGCGTGCCCCACGTTAGATCTATAACGCTCGACCCTTGTGGTCGAACGCACGTGGGACAGCCAGCCCGGCTCAGCAGATCCAGATTCACTCTGTTGGCCCAGATGCATAGCAACTCACCTCTACGGTTGCTCCTGCCTTCTGGGTCCCATCTGCTGGACCGGGCATTAAAATCGCCAGCCACCAGCGCTGGGAGAGCGGGGAATGTTCCTAGGAGCTCTTCGAGCTCATCAAGGAGTCTATTGAACATCGTGATATTCTCGCTGGGAGGAAAGTATACTGAAACTACCAGCGAGTCCCCCCATTTAATGGCTACGTAAAAGAGACTCCGACGCACCAGGCTGCAGGGTCTTCTACTCTCGCCCACGAGCACCGCGAAGAGTGCGGTCCCTCTTAGGGATGAGAACCATCTCTCATCCCTCGGAGGAACCCACCATGGTTCCGCAATGATCGCGAGCTCCACACTGTCCTCGCGCATGCGCTGTGCCAGCAAGTCCTGTGCACGGCGTGCGTGGTTCAGGTTCACTTGTATTACAGTGGAGGCCATTGTCTATAGATCCTCCACTGTAACTACCTTTACTTAGGTGCCTGGAACACTTTATTCCACCTCCATTTCATCATGCACCTGTCTCTTCTCGGTCGCTTTACCGTTTTTCTTCCCGCACTTGTCAGCGATTTTGTTCGAGTCTCCCTGTGTTCTTGTTTCTTCAGGGCAAACGTCTGGTGCCCCTGCATACACCTTGTCCACCCATTTCCTGGGAGGCACTACCGGGCACTCCCAAGAACCGGCACGGTGGTTGGTCGGCTTCCGGCCGGCATCTGTACAGACAGGGCACGATGCCTTGTCCGTACACATTTTGGCTATGTGTCCCGTTTTCCCGCAGACGTAACAGACGTCTGTCCTGGACTTTTCAGCCGAGCACATCGCCGCAATATGTCCTCGTGCGAGGCATCGATGGCATCTGAGGGGGGACTGTCTAATCTCACGCACCCTCACCGTCGAAATCCCTATTTGTAATTTGCCCTTATCCAGGGCCGCACGCGTGATAGGCACATGCGCGGAGACGATGGTCTCGCCTAGTCTACCCCTGCCAATTCTTATTTCCCCTATCTTGATCAGGTTGGGGTCCGTTCCGGATTTTATTTCCAGAAGCGCGTTCCTAATGATGGTCCTGTTTGCCCACGCATCCAGGCCCACCAGTTTTATGGTGCTCGTGCGCACGGGGCGAGTAATTTTCGCTCCCGGGACAGTATTCCTGATGGCCTCCGCCATTCGGTCAGCCTTCTCGTTCGCGCCTTTGCCTCGTATCTTCCAGATAAAGGCACCTGTGAGGCCTCTCTTACAGGGCAGATTGGTGATCCCCAGGTCCTTCAAATTGACCGCGTTTACCGCCCGGCCAAGCGCATCCCTATATGTCATCTCCTCGGTGCAGGACAGGGAAACAGCCGCAACTTCTCTTTCTCTCTGCCTGTTCCTTTTCCTACGCTGCGCGCCACTCCTCTTTTTCTTTCCCTTCTTGGGGGCCACTTGTCCCCGCAAGGGTTGAGGATCGTTGCCTTCCTTTCTTAGTGCAGCTCGGGGGAGTGGATTCGCCTCCCTCCTCTGGGCCCGTCTCTCCTTTCGGCCAAGTACCTGCACAAAGTCGCCCTGCGGGGTTAGTGTCCTAGCTACACTTACCTGATTCGCAGGAGGACGCGTGGATACAGCACGGACTGTAGGGCCTTTATGTGGCCCGCCAGCTCCATTGGCTGATCCACTCGCTGTCTGCTGCCGTTGCTGTTGCTGCTGCTGCTGTTGTCGCTGCTGCTGCTCTCGCTGCTGCTGCTGTTGTTGTTGTTGCGGCTGCTGTCGCAGTTGTTGCTGCTGCTGTTGTTGTTGTTGCGGCTGCTGTCGCAGTTGTTGCTGCTGTTGTTGCGGCTGCTGCGGGTGTTGCTGATTAAAACGGAATGACTCCGTCATCAGCCTGATCGCCTCAATCAGCTGCTGAATCTCCGGTGTCGTTGATTCGCTCCTCGCAGCAACTGGTCTTGGTTCCTTCGCCCTTTCCTTCTTAAGGCGGGCAAGTTCCTCTGCCATCTCTTTCTTCCGCAGTTCCAGGGCCCTCAATTCAGCCTTCAGCTGCACAATTGCCTCCTGTGTTGACGGAGGGTCCCCATCTCCTGCTTGGAATCTGTCCAGTAGTGTTTGGTGGATCTTCACTACGTAGCTATTGGAGCTCTTTATCTTCCCAGAGATAGATCCCTTGATGTTTCCGCACTTCCTTCTCTCGGCGTCATTCATCTGGATCTGCCTCGTTGCAATCTCCAATAGCCTGCAGGTCTCCACTTGAGGTAGCTGGGCCACTGTCGGGACTTCCGTACTCCACCCAACCACGTCAACTCCTGTCTCCTCTTCTTCAGAGGAGTAGGTCACAGGCTTCGCCCGCTTACTCCTCCTAAAGCTAATAGGAGACCTCTGTCCGGAAAGCCGCACCCTATACACGGCCCTGGCAACCTTTTGCCATTCTTCCAGGTTTTCCTCTTCTGGTCTTGAACTTCCTGGCATGTTAGATACACCACAGGCCAGGTCGCCTACCTGTGATGCCCTTCCTGACGCAGAGACCAGAGCTGGGGCCAGGTTGCCTACCCCGAGCTCCTGGCAGTTGGTTGACGACGGAGGGTGGCCTGCCCTATCACCACCTGACACCGCCGTGGCATGGGTATCCCTCCCACGCCCGCTGATTACTTTACCTAAACAACTCATCATATATTTTAATTATTGGTTGGGAGCCAGGCTCCCCATTGGAAAGGAAAGGAAAAGAAGAATGCTAGTGAGAGAGAGAGAAAGGGTAGGAAAGATGTGATAGGACAGCAAAAAAGAGAGGAATAGCCATACAAGAACATTTACACATCATTCATACCATCCCTTTTAGTCGCCTCTTACGACAAGCAGGGAATACTGTGGGAGTATTCTACTGCCCCATACTTACAGGGGGGGTTCCCCCTACCCACAGGGGAAGCATCAGCCACTATGATGCACCAAGTGACTGCCGTATATAGACGGCACCCGTCGCGAAAGGGTTAATTATGTGTAGAACCTCCTTTATTTTCTACTACTTCAATCATACGTTTAGGTAATGATTTAAATAACTGTCGGATTTTATTTTAGATAAATTGTCCCTTTCTATTTTAAGAGATTTTCTTAGCTCGTGAATATTATTAAATTATTTACTATTCTTATATATTACTCTTGCAAGCTCTGTTCAAATATTTTCAATAATATTTAAATCTGGAAAGCGTACAGGCCATGGCAGAAAAGATATATTTCCCGCAAAATATGTTTCAATAATTTTTACATAATGAATTTAGCATTATCTTGTTGAAAGATAAAACTATTTGTTATTATTTGTTCATTGTGCTTATTAATTTGTTTTTGAATTAATCTCAAGTATTTTTACCTGTTCATTTTCCCCTGAGTTGATTGCAAATCAGTTTTACAGTTATATCCTATTGTGGCTCAAACCATCAGATTACCTTCACTCATTTGTTGCTTAGTTTTTCTAACTTCTTTCTTTCTTAGATTGTGGTAATAGCACACAAATCTATGTGGGCCATCTAAATTAAATTTTTTGTCATCAGTGAATAATACTTTTCTCCATTTCTTTTTCCACTGTACTCAGTTTCTTGCAAACTGCAAACGTTGCTCCTTATTATTTTGTTAATGGATTATTTCTCAATTTTTCTTGTTGTACAAGTTGAATTTGACAATAAAAGAATAGCTTGCTTTTCACAGTTTGATAAGGTTGGTGGCCTTTTTTTTCATAATTATCCGGATCTTTATAAATTATCCGGATAAATTATAAATGACCTTACGACTTCTTTGTACTATTCTCGAAATTTTTGAAATTGTCAAGTTTTGAGTTCTTAAAGTAATAATTTTTGCAACCTCTTTTTCATTGAGTTTATTACCTCGGCCCATTTTTCAAAATGCTTAAAATACGCGACACTAGTTGTTGCTTATTTGTCTGAAGTTGAGTCTTATTTTCCAAATAAGATTCTTTACATTTGTCTGTTTACATTTTGTACTAGGAAGGGCAATCAAATTCGACCGATTCAATGCCAGTTTTTTTGTCTTGCATCGTTACATGTAATATTTTTCAAAATTAAAAAATCTTGAGCTATCTTTGAGAAATTAAAAATAACACACGCGTGTTATCATTTTATCCGGGACTGTATAAGACACTGCATATTTCGGATAGAGAAATAGGAAAGGAATCAATGAAAACATATATTTTCTATTTATTAACACTTTGCCGTCCGCACTTCTCGTAAAAATTTATTCGCTTGGCGCCGGCAGCGCTAATTCGGATTACTTGGCTTGTCGCCGGCCGTTCTTGACATTATTGGAAGATTATAAAGCGTTAAGTTTTACTAACCTCATCGTTAGTTCTCATAAATTCTCAACCCTGTTCCCCTACTTTCATGAAATATCGAAGATATACATACGTAAATAAATACAAAATTTGTTTGTTTTATATATTTGTTTATTTGCATTTTCTTTGGTACTTAGTATTTCTTTTTCATATGGTATGCAGCAAAACAGTCTCCAAGATGTTTTTTTTTGTTTTTTTTTTGTTTTTTTTTTGTTTCGTCAGGAGGAAAAACCTTCATAGGCCCCCTGAGGCCGGTACTCAAGGGAGTGTCGGATTCAAATCGCCTGAGCATACTCTCAGGTTCGGATTGCCTACCGACTAAAAAACCTCCCGATACTTATTACTAACTGGCTGAGGAGAGAGGGGGTGGGCGGTATCGCGCATAAGCGTATTACAAATTCGCCCAGTATCCCTCCTCGGTGAGCCAGGACGGTATACGCCTTGCTCTCATTCATTCATCTACATTCATACCAAAACTAAATACGGCGCACTCGACAGGGGCCCACGAGCCCCCAGAGACGCAATTACTCTCTGCCTATATACATACATATTGACCTGATCCCCACCCCATGGTGCTCTGACCAGGCTCATTTACGCCTGTATACACACACTGTATGTATACACACACTCACACCTAGAGGGAGGCGACGCGTGAGCCAGACCCCGCCTGAGCTGCTCGGAACCTTGCCCGAGGTAGCTGCACTGGAGCTACTCTCCTATGCGGCCTATCGTTCATACTCCTGTCTACATACACACCCGTACGCTCAATCTTCTTGCATCCGTTCCTTGCGCCTCTCAGCACGTATCCTCCTTTGTACGTATAAACCGCCCTGCGAAGGTCTGGAAGGCCGCTCATCCCCTCGGGACAGTATATTGTGAAGGTGGACACCCGTAGGGTGCCTGCACCTATGCTACCTCGCCCATTCGGGCATACGCTACGGAACCATCCACTAGCAGCAACCACCACGGCCAAGTGACTCGACTCGGAAAAACCCAAAACTCCTGCCAGTGGGCAGGGTGAGCAGTTTAGCCACGACCAGCATCCTCGCAGCAACGGATCACCACGGTGATGCCAGCCGCGCCCACGGGGAACCACGGGGAGGTCCACTCACAGTGCCACGATCCTTGGCACTTGTTCCGTAGGATGGGATGGGTTTGGAAGGATAGTAGGTTTAGGGGAGAGAGTTGGGTGATAGGGAGGAGAAAAAAAAATAGGGAGTTGCGTTCGAGCATCTCCGACCCTATCCTGTTCGAGAATGGGTTTACCTGAGAAGATTACAAGCTCCCACTCCCATCACCAGGACTTCGACAATCCCAGCTGAACAGGACTTGCGAACTAACAACCCTTGATAAGGAGGGTTTCCTTACAGAACTCCGCGAAGAGGGAGAAACCTCGGCCGTGGAGACAAGATGCCTCGCTACCTCTGGCCATCTTCTTCCACGGAGAATTTCTTCCAAAGCCACTCTCTGTGGTCCAAAAACCGGACAGTCGACGATGTGGTGCGAAACCGTGTCCTCTTCGCCACACTCGCATATTCCTTCCGTGGTGATGTTCAGTGATGTCAGCTTGGCCTTAAAAGCTCTATGTCCTGTAATAAGCTGAGATGTGAAGTGGTTAGGAGAGACGAAACGGGCACCCATCCTTTCCTTGATGTCCGGGAAATACGCGTACGTTGTCCTTACCTTGGGGGAGTTCTCCCATCTAGACTGCCAATCCCTGAAAATTTCTTCTTCAACCTGTCTCTGTATCGCGCGCTTAATCTTCGTGCCTTCAGTCTCTGCGTAGCTATCTCTGTGTCCCTATTTCTCCTAATTTCATATATTCTCCTTCGTTTACATAGCTGGAGGTCTATCGGGGGCTCTGCTGCTACGACGCAGAGAGATTCCGTGGCGGTTGTGCGGTACGCGGATGTAACCGAGATGAGGACCGTGTAGCACGCTCGCCCGTTTATTCCTTTAGCTGTACTATCCATTCTGCAAAAATTAGTATTATAGGGAGTTAAGCTCCCCAAAGGAAAGGAAAGGAACGGAAGGGAGCTAGAGAGAGAAAGAATAGAAAAAGATATGACAGAAAAACAAAAAAAGGAATACCTATTCAAGAATATTCACACACCATTCACACAGTCCCTTTTAGTCGCCTCTTACGACAAGCAGGAAGTACTGTGGGAATATTCTACTACCTCCTACCCACAGGGGGGTAGTTTCCAAGATGTAACGCAACTCCACATTAAGTTTGTTATTCTTCTTTTTTTGTTTTTGGAACATACATGGCAGTTTCTTCGTTTTCGTTTATTTCTTTTAGAAATAAGTACTAGTTGGTGTTGCTTTATGTGATCGGAAAGTCTGTCAACCGGATCATGATGAGATATACGCGATGTAGTGGTAACCTCCAAGTTTTGCTCAGAAGCAGGTACATGGTATTTTATCCACGAATTTTTATGGCCTCTATTATACATTGCAGAATCGATTTATATAATTTTTAAATTTGTTCTTAACTAAATTTGACACAATACTTTCTAATACAGTTTTTAATTTCTCCACAATGAGGAACTGTTTTCCGTTTCCATATACAGCACGAACTAACAATCCCGAAAAGTTTTCTATTATATTAAGTCTTGTAAGTTATGGTAAAATTTGTATATTATGATTTTGGAAAGATTATTTTACGTGTTTTACTGTATGTACAGTGGGATTGTTATATTGAAAAAAATAATTTTTGCAACCAATGCTATTGGCATGTCGAGTTAATTGCTTTTCTAATATGTTTATATATTTTGCAACATTCATACTATTTGTAACAAATTTTATTTCGCTTCTTCCGTTGTAATCTATTGCGACCAATACCATGATATTTCCGCTCATTTGCCTTCTTGATAAATGCAATTCTTCTTTGCGTAAATTATGAAAATAGTACGAAAGACCATCTGAACTATTCAAATTAACCTTATGGAAATAACATATTAACAATTTTTTGTTCGTAGAAACTGTAGCTGAAGATTTACTGAAGATAAAGCATTATAGTCGGATATATTGCGTTGCTAGGTAGTTCTTACCGGTGGGAATTATTAAGGATGAATAATCAGAAAGATTGAAGGGATCGTAATGACTAAATCGAATTTTTCTCCATTCAACGTCAACAAAAGATTTTATTGAAATGTTTCTCTTTTTCACTGTCACACCAATTCTAGATCTGCAAATAAAATAAAACAAATATATATAATTTCTAGATTACTATTGCGGAGATTTGTCTTCGATAAATTCGTTTGTTTTCTTCCTAATTATAATTAATAAAATATTTGTTATAACTATGATTGGTAAATTACTACTTTGCTTCAATACAAACGCGCGCGCACAAAAAACTTGTAAACATTCCAAGCCGATTTACACGAACTTCTCAACTCGATCTTCCATATTTGAGCAATGTAAAGAAAACCATCGCTCGTATAAAGGTTTGTATCGGTGCTTCTATTGGCTTGCCAATCTTGATCCAATTTCATTGACTTTTCATACCAATTCTCATGCATGTTGATGTATTCCAATAGGGTGTCGCCATCATCTAACGCTCCAGTGTTACCCTGATTGTTAATCGCCACCAGGGTTTCTCCAGGAGACATTTATCTTTCAGTCGCAATATCGATTGCAGAGAAAAAACGATTCTTTTCGCTTAAGCGATGAATTCTGCGATCTATTTTCAGTGTTGTTTTGCGTGGTTTACCACTTTTTGACCAATCAGAATATATGCCAGTCTTTAAAAATTTATATCAACTTTGTTTGCAAGCAGTTTCTGATCTATTAATAATAGAAGATATTTCAGTAAATGTTTTATTTTGCTTTCGTAGCATCATAATTTGTGCCTTTTCGAAATTTGGGAGCAAATTTTGAGATTTACTTATACTTTAATAAGCCGTAAATAAACTTAGAACAACAAAAAACACACTATTGTCACTTATATTGACTGCCGCTTATTTGACTACTTGCGAGGTAAGTTAGAAGGTATTTAGAAAGATATTTCACAGGATGTAATAAAACTATTAAATAAAACTATTGTTATAAAAGTAATATAGAAACATGGTTTATTAAAAAAATTATTTACAATGTAATGTTTTGAAACATTCTATACAAAATTGCAATTGGTTAGGTCAATCTGGACAAAACATTGTTACCTTTTTTACATTTTCTGATCCCTTTGATCGGTCCATATAAAGTCTTTTATTTGAGTAGCATAATTTACAAGCACGTCTAATGCTAAGTGCTCCAGTCGCATTTTTCGAATAGCAATATATAGTTAGCCCTATTAATTTCATAGCTAATAATTCTCTAAATTTTCTGATATTCAGCATATTTATTTATTTCTAATACCAGCAGGCATAATATAATTTCGTCATCAACGAATAAAGTAAGCATATCGTAGAGATTGATATTGCCAGGTAATTCCCTAATAAGGTCGGCTGTGTCAGTGAAAGAAAATGATGATTGCCGACAACTAAATTCGTTATATTCACTAAAGTGGATTGTACTTTCTTCAGTATCAACTTTTCTTTCTTCCTAAACAACTAATTCTTGTAAAATATGATCAATAATATCTATATCACATTCACTATCACTGCATTTATCAGTATCCGAATCAGAATCTGACGATGTAATTCTATTTATGTCTCTTTTTGAAAAATCTCATTGCTACTATTCGAATTTTTGTAAGCCTCGTAACAGGTTTTTTCTTCACTTCTATATGATTCATTAAGAAATAACTTCTCCATTTCTCTTTTTGACATTCCAAAAAATTAGGATAAAAATTTTAACAATTCGTCATTACAGAAAAAATATTTCAAAAAGAAAAAATAATTTTTGAATCTCACACACTTTCTTAGATGTTTCGTTTTTGAGGAAAGATTTTCAATTGAATGCTTATCCTGAAATGTTGTTTTAAACATGCTTCTGTTACAATAAAGAACAATAGGCTCAATACGATTCTCCAATATAAATTTTCAATTCAATGGAAATTCTTAGGCATTTTGTTCTTAAAAACAATAAACCCAATATGTTAACACATCTACATCAATCTTAGAAGTGCATAGCTTGACGGATATTTTCTTGTAAGCTCGCGTGGCAATCAACGTGATATATTGATTTTAACACGTTGCCGCAAATGACGGCTATATCTGTCTGATTTTTAATAAATCTTTGTTATACTGTTGAAAGATATGACTACAAATTACTTGTTCGATTGATCGTCTTAATCAAATGACCGCTCCTTTCAGGAGCTCGAAAGAAGTGAATATGGAAAAAGTCGTATTTTGTTTATAATCGATACCCGAAAAATCAATATTAAAAAGGTCAAACATGTATCTTACTTATTACGAAATAACAAATTGAATAGAAAGATGTATGTATTAAATTACAAATTACATATATATACATTATAATCGAAATAAAAATTTGTTGTCTTAAATTTATATACGTTCTTGTAGCTACTGTTTCCAGTTGAAGTTCAAGAATTGCGTCCAGAAGAAAATGAAGGGGCTCATCGAGAGTTTTCAATTTTTGGAAATTTTTCCTTGACGAGTAATTCTATGAAATATCTTTCGTTTAATTACTTTTACTCTCTTCAATGTTATATTTGTTATTGAAGATAACTTTTCGTTATCCTCTAGTTATTTCGCACTTATGTCTATGGGTGTTCCAATTGTTGTTAAAAAATACGCGCGGTGTATGTTATGTATGATTATACAGTCTCTAATTTATAAAATTTGACTTTATATTAGTGTACAGTATTTCTTTGAGGTCTGTTTCGTCTTTGTTGTTTTCGTTATCACTATTATCTTTAGTTTCATTTATATTCGCAATTGAAATTGATATTCTCGGAATCGTTTTCGATTTTGTTTTCAGAATTATTTCCTACGTGTATGTTATTGCGTTCATCATTTGGTTTATTAAATAGATTTTTATTTTTCGCGTTTATTTAGGGGAGTAGAATTCGTCATCAGACATTCGTCATTCGTCATCGTCTATCAGAAGTATTTGTATACGCATATTTACGGGATTCTTCGATAGCGCGTCCGTTTATGTTTCTCTTACTGGCATTGTAAACAATCTTATATTCGTACTTGGCGATTTTAGACCTTAACGAATCAATCTAAAAGTTGAATCTTTTACTGAATTTAACCAGATTAACAGTTTGTGATCTGCCACTGAATTAAATTGATTTTCATACAAGTACTGGCGAAAATAATTTATATTATAAATACCTAAAAATACCTAAAAATAATTTAAATTATGGTGAATAGTTCTTTTTCACTCGTTGAATACTTTTGTTTTGCTTGGTTTAAGAGTCTTAAGGTATATGCGATATTTGCTGATTTCAATTTAGCTCAGAATTCATTCTATTGCGTAATTCGAAGCATCTGTACTAACAATGAAGGGCTTAAAAAATCTGGTATTGTAAAAAAGGTTCTTGACATAAAAGTTTTCTTAAGGTAAGAATTTATAATGAAGGTTTCGTAAATGGACGTAGAGTATTAATTGATTGATTTAGATATATATTCAATAAGTCTCCGGTCTGACACATATCTGACAACATTGCTGACAGACCCATCTCATCCTTCAAACGATACATGTCAAAATTTCATGATATTCTGATAATTAGTTTACAGGTTACAGTGGTTTTAGTAACCCCAGTTTTTTAATTTTCAAAACAATGGATAAAAAAGAATTTCATGTGTTGATTAAACATTGTTTTTTGATGGGGAAAAATACTGTTAAAGCCAAACAGTGGCTTGATAAGCATTACAGAGACTCTGCACCAGGGAAATCAACTATTATTGACTGATATGCTGAATTTAAACGCGGTCGTACAAACACCGATGATGCTGAATGTTCTGGTCGCCCAAAATCGGAAGTTGTTCCGGAAAACATAAAAAAAGTCCACAAAATAGTTTTGAAAGACTGTAAAGTGAAGTTGTGTGAGATAGCTGACACCTTAAAGATATCAGAAAGTAGTGTGTTTACAATTTTACATAAAAATTTGAGCATGCATAAGTTACTTTCGAAGTGGGTGTTGAGTTTGCTCACACCGGACTAAAAAAAACAACGCATCGACGATTCAGAGTGCTGTTTAGAGTTGTTAAAACGAGATAAAAAGAATTTCTTGCGTTGGTATGTGATAATGGATGAAACATGGATACTACTAACTCAAACAATATCATATATGTTCAATTGTTACAATCATCAGAGTATCAAACAGTAAAGGTATTACATGGTAGTGTTGAAATAGATAAAAAAATCAACTAAATCAAAAAGATTGCCAGCTGAGTCGACAGCAGCCGGTAAAAGTTGTCCAAAGCGACCAAAAAGTCAAAAGTCAGCTGGCAAGGTTATGGCATTCGTATTTTGGGATGCGTATGGTACTTTGTTCATTGACTATCTTGAGAAAGATAAAACTATCAATAGCGAATATTACATGGCATTATCGGATCGATTGAGTGTAAAAATCAAGAAAAAACGGCCTCACATGCAAAATAAAAAAATGTTGTTTCACCAAGACAATGCCCCGTGTTACAAGTCGATGAAAATGATGGTTAAATTGAATGATTTACGCTTCGAATTGCTTTTCCATCCACTGTACTCTTCAGATCTGGCCCCCAGCGACTACTGACTTTTTGCAGATATCAAAAATCGTCAGATTACGAGGATCAAGAACGACTCAATTAAGAGGGGAGGTGTCACGTAGGCGCCTGACGACGTGGATGAACTTATATCCAGGGTAAAGATTATTTAAATCAGGAATAAAGTGTCGATAACTTCACATATTTTCAATACTACTTAGTCGAATTTCAGCGAGCGTTCGAAACAAATCGTTTTCAGAAAGCATACGGAATAAGTTCTTACTATGAATATTGGAAATATTCTGGTCTAAAAGTAAAGTGTTAGGGAAAAGTCTCAGATAGTTTCTAATAAAAATAATAATTTTAAAAATACAAGTCTTAGGGAAAAGACTTAAGAAGTTTTTGGTTAATTTTTACGTAAAGTTCTTACGAATTTACAACGATCTTAAGGAAGATCAGAGTGTTATTAACAATTATTTTTGGACAGTATTTCCTATGAATTAAGATCAGTTCTTTGTCGAATCGAATAAAGGAATTATTCTTGGAATCATTTTGAAGAAGTGACATTATGACTCTTATGTTTTATAAGTTAATTTTTAGTTTTTGATCTGTTCTAATCGAATATTTCCTTTATACGTAGAATATCAGGTTTTGAGTGAAAACAAAACATTATTTTGGTTAAGTGAAGAGTTTAAGAGTACAATTTAATTTAAATTAATAAAATAAACTCATTCGTGTACGGTATCGATAATTTAAATATTAACATAAATAAAAATGAACTGTTATTTTGTGTACATCATTTTATTAACAATTATATACTTTATTTGTTGGAATTACGTGTACATCACTCATCACTTACGTCAACACCCAAACCTTCTCCCATTCGGCTTTTTCTTGGTAATCAAGGGTCTCTGGGCACAAGGAAAGGCAACTCAAGGAATAAATTTTTACTGGTGGATTATTTTGGTAAGTCAAAGGAGACTTCAACAAACCATCTTGATAGCAACAGTGGACAGTTTTTATGATACCAGACATTTTTATAAAAAGGAATAAATTACTACTCTCAACCCTGAGCTACGTGTCAAAATGAGAAAAGTTTGCGAAGACGGAGTAAATGGTTTTAATCCTTGACCTGATCGTATTAGCAGCTCAAGTAATTTAAATTTTCATTGTTCATCCGACCATCTGGGACGTAATATTTTACTAACCTTATAGTATTAGCTGTCAAATGGTTTCTTAATAGAGTTGCCAAGACTTTACTGCACGAATGGTGGCAAATTCAAATCTTGGAACACTTTTTATTTTCACCGTGTAATCTTCTGAGGGTAGATTGCATTCCTGAAGTATTGTAGTTGCTGAGCATTGTGATGATTCTCTTATATTTCCACGCAAGAAGCATGTTATCCTTTCTGTACGGAACTGTTTTTTTTTGTTGAAAATTTTGGTTTTCATATTTGCATAGATATGCTTTTTCGGTTAACTTTTATGTACCAATAAGATGACATTTCATTTTTAGAAATTCTTCTGCTAAATGAATGCCAGTGTATGCTATCCTTGTGCATCAAGAATTCTGTCTAACAATTTTATATATAAATAATGGGTTCTTCGGAAAGTAATTTCGTTCTTTTTTTGTGAAAATGAAAGACAATTTTCGTATAATGAACAAATATTTTATTAAATTATATATTGACCATTCTGGTCCAATACCTTTTGCCATCTTTCTGGTAGTAGCAAGCTTCCATGCTCATAAAATTTTTGGTCTTTGCTGGCAAAAAACTGATCGAGGTGGTTTTTGACCTCTTCATTTGAAGTGAAAGTTTTACCATTTAAAAAATTTTGCAGTGATCGGAACAAATAATAATCTGAAGATGTCAGATCTGGAAAATATGGTGGGTGTGGCATTGTATCCCATTCAAGCTGTAAAAGCTTTTTGCGAGTGACCAAACTTGTATGAAGTCTCGCATTATCTTGGAGGAACACTACACCTTTTCTATTGATTAATTCTGGCCTTTTCTGTTGAAGTGCCTCATTCAGTTTGTCCAGCTGATGATAGTAGACTTCCGAATTAATTATTGTGTTATCCGGTAAAATCTTAAAAAAAAAACAATTCCTTTAAAATCCCACCAAACAGACCATCACCTTTTTTGATGGATATTGGCTTTGGAAATGCTTTGAGCCGGTTCATCTTTTTTGCTTCATGATCTCTTGCGTTTGACATTGTTATATATAACCCATTTTTCGTCTCCAGTAATGTTGCGCTTCAAAAATGAATCATTTTCGTGACGTTTGAAAAGCGAATCATAGACGTCAACGCGACGACACAAATTTCTCTCCGTGAGAACATGGGGAACCCATATATCGAGCTTCGGGCTAAACCCAGGCCTTTCAAGTGGTCATAAACAGTTGAATTTGATAAATTTAACCTCTCACCGATATCACGTGTTGTTATTCGTCGATTTGCATCAACTAATGCCTTTATCGTGTCTTTATCAACTTCAACCGGGCTTTCAGAACGTGGTGCATCTTCGACATCAAAATTGCCGGATCGAAATTTTGCAAACCAGTTCTGGCACTGGCGTACTGTCAACACATCTTCTCCATACACATCGGTTAATTTCTTTCTGGCTTGAACAGCATTTTTACCTTTTAAAAAAAAATTAACTAAATCTTCTTCCTAGATCAGAAGTGTAGAACCTTTTTAGCCTACGTACTAGTTCTGAGGTTTCTAGCAATTTATTTGCTAGAGGATTCGGATGTTTAGCTAGATGAATATTGTAGCGTTCACTGAAGTTAACAATTTTTTCCTTGACTGAGCTTTAGAATGGCTTTGTATATTATGAGCTTGTTCTCCAGACTTAACTTGGATGATCTGCCAATGAGCCAATATAGCTTTCTTACTCTTTCCTTCAGATAGGTTGTTTTTGATTGAATATGATGTTTTCACATCAGTCTTTTATCAAGTACCATATCCAAGTATTTGATTGAATCCCTGGTTGGAATTACTGTCCCATTAATTGTCACAGGAGGGCAAGTGCCCTTTCTTAGCGTGAAGGTTACATGAACCGATTTATTTTTATTGATGTTGATTCGCCACTTTTGGCACCATTTTTCAAGCTTGTGTAGATGACATTGCAGTATTTCAGTCGCATTTTGAGGATCGCTGTTCGAAGCTAACAGAGCAGTGTCATCTGCAAATGTTGCCGTAGTTATTTCCTTTGAGGTGGGTAGATCTGCTGTGTAAATTGCATATAGTAAAGGACCGAGTACACTCTCTTGTGGGACACCAGATAGAAAAGGGAATGCTGTGGTGAATTGATTTAAATACTTTATTATGAATTGTCTGTCAGTGAGGTAGGATTTTACGATTGTGTAAAAAGAGTATGGCAGAGATTTTTTGTTTGTACAGCAATCCAATGTGCCACACTTTATCAAAAGCTTGTCTAATGTCCAGAAATACTGCTGAACAGTATTTTTTCCGTTCGAGATTTTGTGATAATTGACGAGTTATACAGTGAATTTGCTCAGTTGTGGAATGACGTTTTTGAAACCCGAACTGATGCTCAGGGAAAACTGGTGCATCTAGTGTATCGAAAAGGCGACTTATTAGCATTTTTTCAAATAGCTTGGATATAGTGGATAAAAGACTGATTGGCCGATATGACGTAACTTCATGAGCTGGTTTCCCTGCTTTATGAATAAGAGTTATGATAGCTTTTTTCCAGGATGTTAGATAATAACCTAGACGTAAAATTGCGTTAAATATGGAAGTTATTAATGCTATCCCTTTCTTTGGCAATTCTTTTATTATTTTCCTGTTAATTAGGTCTTTATCTGGAGCCTTCTTTGAATTTGCGTTAGCTGCAATTGTTAATTTGACCTCCATTGAAGTAAAGGGTTTGATTTGCGGCGACAATTGCAAAGACGCGTTCAGGAAATTCCTAATTTCTTCTTCATCGATGAGCGAAGTGGAGGCATATGGTTTAAATACATTAGTCAGATGAGAGACAAAGAGGTTTGCTTTGTCTATTGGTCTTCTTGCCCATCCACCTAGTGGTTGGCGAAGTGGCGGTATGTCTTGAGTTGGACGAATGAAGCCCTTGATAGCTTTCGAAAGTGAATAGTTTGAGTCCGCTGTGGGGGATAAGTTCATTAAAAATTTTTGGAATCCTTCATTTTTAAAGCGTTGTAGAGATCTTCTTAAAACTCTGGTAGCTTTATTTAGTTTATGCTTGTCCTCAGCTAATTTGCTATTGTGCCAGATTCTACGCAGCTTTCGTTTTTCTACAATTTTTTTCATGATATATACGGGGTAGACGTAGTCATATAAGTATTTCAATCTAGGTGTAGAGTCTCGAACAGCATCTACTATATCGCGCGTTAAGTAGTTTATTGCATGGTCAACATCGTCATTCGTCACTAATGGTGGTGATGCAACGGTATAGGAGTTGAAGGCTTCACGGAAATTATCTCAATTTGTGTGTCTATTGTATATGGAGATAGGAATGCTATTTTTAATGATGTTTGAATTTATTGTCGCTAAGATTGGAGAATGATCAGAAAAAAGGTCAAATGAGAAGTTGACCTGGATGTATCGAGGAGATAAATTTTTGGTAATAAAGAAGTCTAGTAAGTCTGTGAGTTTATTGACATCAGTTGGCCAATATGTAGGCTCACCTGTACTAATATGTGTCAATCTATTGATTTCTATACTTTTTAAGAGAGTTCTCCCCCTTGGGGTTACTATTCTACTGCCCCAACTATTATGTTTAGCATTAAGATCGCTTCCTGCTAAGAATCTAGAGCCTAAACTTTTAAAGAAGTAGTCGAATTCTTCTTTTTGTATATTGAGTCTAGGAGGGCAGTAAACTGCTGATATGCTAAGCAGACTGTGCCAGTCATATATTATAACACTAGTTGCCTGGATGTGGTTTTGTTTCTATAGCGCAAGCTCATAATGTTTAATATTATCTTTGATGATAATCGCTGTACCCCCATGTACCCTTCTACTGGGATGATGCGTGCAATACACCTTATACCCATATATTTTAAAATAAGTTTTATCGGTAAAATGAGTCTCAGATACCAGCATTATTTGAATGTCTTGATATTTTAAGAAAGCTTCCAACTCAACTTTTCGTTGCATCAGACTGTTGGCATTCCAAAGAGCAATACGTAAAGTCCTCATTCATTTTTGGTGGATCAATTTATTTACAATAGCCGTTAATAGAGAAAGAAGGCTATTTATTTGTTCCGTTTGCTTTTCAATTAGTTTTTCTAACTTATTTATATTTTCACAATTGCACGATTTATTGTTATTATTTTTTATAATAGGAGAAGTTGGACTAAGATTATTTGGTGAGTGATTGCTTCTTGTAACTGCTTGTGCATAAGAAAAGTATGGATCGATAAAACGTTGGTTATCTCTCATCGATAAAACATTGGGTTGGTCTGAGTTTAATTGTATATTTAGATTTTTTTTGTGACTAGGTTTCGGGAATGTTTTTTCGAGCAATTCCTTATAATGAGGGCACCCTTTGTAATTTGCGCTATGGTGGCCGCCGCATAAGTGACAAGTTGGAGGAGTTTCAATGGATTTTTTACGTTCTACAGTTGGATGAGAACCTGCACATTTTACACACTTATATTGGCGATTACAGTACTTCTGGGTGTGGCCGTATCTTTGGTATCTTTTGTATTGAACTATTTCTTTCTTTTTTATGGGTGGTTCAATTTTAACTATAGTATTATTCAGTCGACTTATGTTATATATAGATTTATTGTTTGGGTTTTGTTTAAGGTCAATATAGAACATTGACAGTGGCTTGTGTGTAACTCTGTGTCAAATGTTACTAATATTAGTTACCTCATGCCCGAGCTCTTGTAATTCGTCCTTTAGATTATCCAAATCAACAGAGTGATGTACATTCCGTAGAACAACACAGAACGACCGTTTTTGTTTCAGTTGGAACGTACGAAAACTTGCGTTAGATGATTTTAATAATTTAGCAATTTTTCTATATGTATCTGCATCAGTTGGTAGAATACGAACCTTTATTATTAATTTTAAATTAATAGCTCTCTTTTTTAACGACTTCATCCAAGCATCTCGTTAATGATTGTATGTCGATTACGTCATGTACATAAATTGGAGGAGGCGGAGGTACTTTTGACAAGGTTCGATTTTCTATCATATCTATATCCGTGATTGAATTTAAGATTGAGTATCTGTTAGCGGTTGGAAGTACAGCTTCAGGTCCTGATTGCCCTTCATCACTGCCATCGTTTTCTCTTGGTCGTTTTTTGTTGTTAGGATTTGTTGCAATCTTTGAATTATTTTTTAATGAAGAACTAGTTAAAAAATAATCTCAGAGATAAATAAATATGGAGCAACGAACAGAAATTTTGTACCAGTTACAGACTAAAAATATTTACATATTTTAATTACAGAATTAAAAATATTTATTGTTTTAAATATTTTAATGAGTTTAGTTCCTAGGCACTATTCAGAGTTATTGGATCAAAGATCAAAGCATAAAAACATCATATTTTAACCACTTGCGGTGCAAAGAAATTCACGGTTGCGCGTGCCAGAACAGTAGAGTGCAGATCATTTCGGGGCGCGTTCAGGCAGCGTTTGGAAAGTTCCAGAAGAGAATACAAAGACACATCAAATGACGATAAAATTACATATGTATGAATATTAAATTTATTTATTAATAATCTTGTAAAGTGTGATATTTTTCAAAACAGCTTGGAATGTGTAACGCTACAAGACATTTTTTACACTTTCACGTAGTTTCACTCCGATTTTTATATTTAGCGCACACTACACACCTCCGTAGTGGATTCTTTTTTTGGCCTTTGTAGGCTGTATATTTCTTGGAAAATATCCCCATTGCTTCGCTTGTAAGCGATCCGGAACGTTTCCAGCAGATATCCTTCTACGTTTTTGGTTATCAGGAAGACATACAATTTCTAAAATTTGTTCGGCTACATCAATTCGAAACTTCGAAAAAGAATACTTTTTACATTTTGATATTTCCATTTTTTTGCGATATAAAATATAAGAATTGAGTAGTTCCATATCCGCTATGTAAAAAAATATTTTTTTATAACTTTTAACATATTTTCTCATTAATTTAAAAGACGATAAATAATTGTCTTGTAGATCCACTCCACCCATACCCTCATTGTATTCCAAAATGATGTTGGGCTTTGTTATAGGGCTATTATTATTTTTTCCACCTCTTTTTTTCCACTTCGACCATCTCAATTTTTGTATGTTTCGTAGATATTACATATATATCTTTTTTGTCTTTCCATTTTGCAATAAAAATTCCATTACACAAGCGCGATATCACGTCAGATCGTTTTAGTTTTGCAGCTGCGAGTTGTTTAGGCATATTCTTCCTATTGCATCTTACTGTTCCTATGGTGTTAATTTTTATAGTCTGTAGCTTTTGAAATAGGCTTGCCGAAGAATACCAATTGTCCAAAAATAGAGTATGCCCGTTACCAGCTAGTACTGTGGACATAAACATTGTCACATTTTCAGATGCACTTACATTCGTATTTCTGCCTAAATCTTGACCAGTGTAGATTTGAATTGAATGCAATAGCCCGACTTGGATTCACATAATTTATAAAATTTCACTCCAAAGCATGCTTTTTTGGACGGATTATACTGTTTGTACGACATCCGACCCGTACTTCATTAGCGATTCATCTAACGAAATGTATTCCGCGGGAGTGTAAATATTTTAAAATTTCTCATTGAAATATTCAATTACACTTCGCATTTTACATAAAAGATCGTCATTATTTTATGCAACTTCGTTGTCAGTAAAATGCAAAAAGCGTGAAATTTGGTCAAATCTCCAATACGGCATTATTTTTCGAAATATTGGTGTCTCGATTGCGCTTCTTTTTTGACCAATATGACTGCACAGTTGGTTTTTTGATTTGCGATATCAAAATGCACAAAGCAAAATAAGCATGTACTTCATCTATATTGATGTCCCACCAAATGTCTTCAAACTTTTGTAATTTGCGGTTTTCATTTTGATGTCTTTGACTAGCGTAACGATTGGTTTCTTTCACAATAATTTTCCAAAAGTTTTCCGCTAATACTCCACTTGTCATTTGCAAAGCTGTGACATTTTGCCCAACTAGAATATTTATTCTAGATATTCTCGAATATCTCCATACTTTAGTTATATTTTCCGTATCTTTCCATATCCACTTCTGGGATGAAACATTTCTTTCCCTATTCTCATTCTGAACTTCTTTCTTGCCGTTAGGTATAATTCTACGCCGATTCCGAAGTGTAAAAACAATTTCTTCTAAATCGCTGTCAGATTCTACATTGTCTTGTCTTCTCCTTTTGTTTGTACAAATAATATCACTGGCTTTACTATTATTTTCCATTTTACATTCTGAGGTCAATACTGATAACTTACACGATGAAGTGCAAGCAGAAACTGTGCCTCGGTAAAGAATTTCATTAACAGTTAACGTGTCACGCACGTCATTTTTCTTTCTGCAACCATCGCATGACAACGTGTGTAACACGTCGCTGGCGTTCTGGTAACAGAAGCATCTCAACGTGCGTGGCACATATTTCCATCGCAAGTGGTTAAACGATTTACATCGAGAAGATAGTTTGGTTGTTGATTTGGACATTGAAGATAACACGATAATCGATAGCCGAGTGATCATAGATAAGACTAAAGTCCGAGGAAAAGTCCAAATCGTCAAATAGAATAGATTTTGTAAAATACGAGACCGGATTATATGGTGGAAGAAGAACTTATTCCATTAAAAGATGTTTTGGATTTGTTTCATACACCAAATATATTAAACACCGACGTAAACATAAATACATTTGAGCAAACAAGTCCTACGATAAAGGCTTTATTTATCATAGGTAAGATCATTGATCAAGCGAAGGGAACTGATGAACAAATTGGTCATCAAAGTACGAACGAAGAACAAGACGATGAAATTGACGGTGACGTTCTTGAATTATCAAAAAAAATATCTACGAACGAAAAACCACAAATGGAATCGGACAATCTACATCATCATGTATTTGTGTGCAGAAAGATATAAGAATCAAAGAAGAGGAAACAGCAACAAATAAAAAATTACAAGAAGAAATGAAAAGATTACGACAGGAAGCGAATTAGTTTCGTCTGTACCGAGAAAAACATAATATTGAATAAAACATAATATTTCACTTTCAATAAATTTTGTTTCTGTAGTTTCAGATATGTAAGTAAAATATTGACAAATTCTAAAGTATATAAGCTATATTTAAAAAAACTTAATAATATAAATATTTTCAAAGTTATTTTCTCTCTCCTCCCTCTCTCCCAAATTTGATTTTTATCAAAGAATGCAACAATTTGCACAATAATAGATTAGAATACATTTTGATATAATTTCATTGCAACTCTTTCTCCTATATAAGAAAGTGTATGAATATAAACAAAAATAAAAAATGCCTGTAAAATTTAAATTTTGTTATGATTCAAAAGAATAAAGAAGAAACTATCTTTTATCTCTATTAGAAATATATAAAATCTACATATGCAACATACATACGTGGCAACATACATGTTGGAATATTTATGTCAATAGATTTATGATATTGCCAACAGATCGAAAGTATCGAAATATTTAACATTACGACGATTAGGGTGCTCTATAAATAAAAAATATATTGAATGTAGTGATATAATATGTAATGATGGATTTACACACAGGCGATAGAAACGATTACATCAGATCCCGTAACATAGAGCCATCACACAACTAAGTAAATTTATGTTACATAGTAAATTTAATGTAATATTTGTTGATCGATAAATAAATTTTATATCTATGTTTGTTACTATAATCCAATTCGATCAAAATATTTTTTGTTACGTCATTCATATAAACAATTGAAAGAAGAAAATTGTATTGTGTAAAATTGATTTACTTTAATACCTTTGATGTCTCAAGCAGCTTAAAGGTTAAATTCGCCTACAAGAGTATATATTTTTTATCAATATTTTCATATTTACTGACAAAGAAATCAATAACAAAAATGTATAATACTCCAAAAGTTTTTCCTTGAAAATGCTGTCTATCACTATCTTTTGTTACCTCATTATTTTGTTTAATTACTTTATGTCACTTGTTTCACATTTATCTTGAATATAAAAAATGTACTTGTTTTTAATATTCTCCAACTAACTTTATAAATATTTGATAGAATCTTTTGATTTTTGTATTCCTTTTTAATCCTAGTTGTGCACATCTCAAAATAATTTAAAGTTGTGTACTTGGGGTGCGCTACACCACAGGCACTTTGAAAGCTTTTATATAGAACAGTCATGTATACAGAATGAATAATTTTGAATTAAAAAAAATACTGTTCATTCTTTGAAACAATTTTCTTTTATTAATCATGGCGTAAAAGGAAGGTAACCTCTACATCTTTTGCTAAATTGCAGATTGATAAGTTTGTCATTTCCTGAGTCAAATTTCAAACATAGATATACGATGATTTTTTGAGTGAATTAACAAATCGATTTCTTCTTACCTTCGTTTAGCGTGTTAAATTCTGATTTCAATACAAGAAGATTTCAATACAAAAAAGTTGACTAGATACGATTCCTTGTAAAAAGAAACGCGTTATGATCCTTGCAACGGAGACAAAGTAACTTTCTTCGTTTCTTTCTTTCCTTCTCTTTCCTATTTCTCTTATTGTTTTTCTTCTTCTTCGCTTGTTCCTTTGTTCGCTCTTTAAATGATTTTTTCGTCCTTCCCTATAATACAGTCAACTACAAGAGTGCACAGAACCAAGGTAGCCGTTTATCCGTTACCCTGAGAGTAACCAAGCAGGGAAAATCTAAGAAAACTCTATCCTAGCAACTTTTTACAGAAACAAATTCTGTTAGAAATCTGGGTTCATAGAAATACTTTTCTTCGTGTCTTTCATTAATATTATCTGTCTCTCTCTGTCTCTCTTTTTTATCTCTTTCTTTTAACTTATACTTTTTATCAGATAAAAAATCGAAGCAAAAAATTTATACAAATGATTTATCATAGTAAATTTTATTATCATAATGATTTGAGTGTTTGATAAACAATTGCGAGATCAAAATCATCAAGGAACTTTTTATACAAACTGATTTCTTTAAAAACTTTGTAATTACTTTATATGAAATAATTAAAAAAACGAACAAACAAACAAACCGAGGTAAAAAAATGTATACGAAAAATAATAGCAAATTTTATTGGCTACAATGTATTCTTGATAATATTGGATAGAGAAAGAGTAATGCGAGATCAAATAATTATGAAGAACATTTTATAGAAAAAGATTTTATGTAATAAAATGAAAAATTTATATGAAATAAAAATAATTTAAGATAAAAAATTAACTAATTAAAATGTCCTCTCGATCCAAAGGGACAGAGTAATGTATAAGAGACTTGAATTATTCGAAAAATAGAAGTATATAAATAATAATAATATATATCCTTGGGATATTTACTACAATTGGAATATATCCAGTAAGCCAAGTCATGAAGTTATCGAACGAATACAATTTGTCATGACGTATCGTACAAATTTCTATCGAAAACATGGTCATCGTTAATGCGTGACTTCGACATTAAAGTTGGGTGAAATAAAAGTTTGATTCATAAAGATTGATGATTTTTCCTTTCTCGATTTTGGAAGATCTTGGAGTTATGGCAATAAATTATAATGGGGTAATAGATATTGTGAAACTGTAAGGTATTAGTATTGATTTGTTTGAGATCATGAGTGATTTTCCCATTTTATATTTATTATCGATTCGTTTCTGAAATCGAGATGTTTATTATTACCATATGTAGAAATCACAATAGTCAACTTAATCATTAAGGATTTTATGTTATGACTATTATATTAAATACAAAAGAACGTTTAACATATACAGAAATATTTTATGCTTATTCTTACGTACTTTTCTTTTTTTTGTATACATTGTGTTGTGTGTACGTTTGTTTTATTGTTTATAAAGTATATTTATAACATATTCCGTAGATTTATAACGAATTAGACTATAAATACATTTAATTATTTTTATATACCTATACATATATCTTCAAAAATCTGCATAGATACGTATTCTTTTCTTGACAGTGGATGCTCTCTTTTTTTATTTGTGCTACATATATATATTTAACAAATAAATATTTATTTAGTTTGTAAAAGTATAAAAATGTGAAAAGACGAAAAATCGATGAATTTAAAATGAGAAAGAGAAGAGAAAGAGAGAGAGAGAGAGAGAGAGAGAGAGAGAGAGAGAGAGAGAGAGAGAGAGAGAGATACTATGAAAAATTCAAAATAAAACCTTGAACTTGTTTATTAATTGTTATTTAAGATTTCCAATATTAAAAAGAAGATAAATAAAAATAAATAAATAAAAAGCAAGGATACGTTAATCGTTAGAACATTTTCAACGCGAACGTATAACTTTTTAGAAAAATGTTGTAAGGCGTTATAATAACCGATATTTAATTACTTCCTAAATCATAACAAAGACGACCTTTTTGATAAATAGGAAACTAATTGCAAAGTTTTCCAGAAGGCACTTCAATTTTTTAAGAGACTGTATACCGACTTATACCATTTTTTCTCTCCTACCTGCTGTTCGAATTAAACGAAATGCAGTTTAAAACCGAGAAGAGTGTCCCAAGGAAAGCAAGTATTTTCAATTGCATTAAAAGCGACAAACGGAAACGGAACTGAATAGAACGAAACAGAAATAAACGTCGTTGTGAAATTCTCGATAGAGTATATCAAACTATATTACACATGGTGTAAACGTTAATGTTATAAATGATATGTTAAAAAATAGCATGTGACCTCCGATTTTTGTAGCTAAACATTGGCGAAACATGGTCGTTCGACAGTGTATTTATATTTAAACGATATCTAAATTGTGTTATTAAAAAAAACGTAAACCTGAAAATAATAAAGAAACGTAAAAATATATAGAAGCAGTGACCTGTAACTTTTTAATATAAAATTAATATTAATATAAAATTATTATATAAAATTTAGCATAATGTGATTATACAATATAAGATTGATATTTAAATGTGATATCACAAAAATTATTATAAAATCATAAAAATAGTTTGGAAGCTTATTTTATTATATATATTTTTGTACTTAAGTTTTCTTTAAAGACAGAGTTTTTGAGAGGCATAAATTATAAGTTTAGGATAGGGTTGTAAATGCACGCTGAACGAACAAGTTCACCAGATAGTTACAGAAATATTCTTCAAAAATAAGTTTAGAGGTAATGAATAAATGCTTAGGAATCTATGTGTAGGAATCTAGATTTAAGAATGTTGTGGGTAGTATTTTGTACATAGACATAGTGTTAAAAGTAGATAAGTGTATGACCGAGCGGAGTGAGTGGCCCAAGTTGTAAGTAAGATACCTAATTGTAAGTGACAGAAGGGATAGTCCAAAACCGGAATCAATGTACGACAGATCTCTGTTTTATTCATTTGTTCTTTTTGCTTTAAATAAATAATCAACACTTATAATATTTCCTTGGCCTATAATTTCTTTTACAGATAATATTAACATCATATATCTATCCTGGTATCCATTATATCTTTTAATACTATATTATAAAAATAATTGTCGCATATAGAAAACCAACGCGGTAAACGATATCTGTGAATGAAAGTTTTAAAAGAGACTGTAGCACATACGAAACGTATTGTAAAAGAGCAATGGGACGACTGAAACCGATGACATAAACGGCTAATAGATAAGCCTGCATGTTTACACAAGCAGAGCCAGATAAGGCCATTGATAGCGCAATGAGAAAGAAACTAATACAATGGAAATGCAAACTATAGACTCGTATTTGAAATAGGATAACGTGCAAAAAATCCAAAATTGGTTATAAATAATCATTTATATCATCAACAAATAATAAATGATGTATGTTAATTAATGTAACATTCTTAGTAAATGGAAAATAGAAAATCAAAACCTATCTTATTGTTTGCAAGTATTTAATAGAATTCCCGTTAGAGAAACGACAGATTTTACTGTTAAATAAAATTAATTCAATCTACAATACGTCATCAGATATAGTTTAAAGAATTATAAAACGTCGATATTTCAGGCGTCAAAAATAACAAAACATACTAAAAAATCAGACAAGCCCAAAGATAAAAAGGTTTCGAAAGATTCATCATCAAATGAAAATTTTTCTGATTTTAGCAAAATAGTTTAAAAAAAGTTTAGAGGATAAAGATAATATTGAATGCGTTGAGTGTCAGATGGAAGTCAGCTGTATATTGAAACAAGATAACTGGATTCAATGTGTGAAATTTGATAAAAGGTTTTACGAAGGATGTTTAACATTTTTGGTTTTATGTGATCTTTATTGAAAAGTTTTATGTGAGTAGAAGAAATAATTTTTCTTCTTCTTATTTTTAAAATCTTCTTTCTATTTAGACCATAAAACCCTAAAGCATTTTTTTATTTTTTTACAAAAATCTAGAATTATTTTTTAGTTTTATTTTAATATTACAATTTCGCGTGTATCTACTTTTATAAATATATCTTTCTGTTTTAGATATCAATTTATCATTTTTGGCTACGTAGAATTCGATTGCATGTTCGTCAGTTTGTCTATTTAAATAATTGAAATAAAATTGTATATTAAGACATTAATTGATAAGATATATCATATTATAAATATAATTATTATAAATGAAATAAAATTAAAATAAAACAAAATGATTATATAAATTTAAGGAAAATAATTTATCATTTTTTCTATTACGTTTTTGATTCATTATTGCGTGATTCATATATATCGAAAATCTATTGTTTGCTACTTGATTGAAAAATTATTATTTAATTTATTATTAGTATCTTTTTTAATTATAATAAAACGATAAGTTGCAATTAGAACTCCATGAAGTGTATTAGAAATAATAAATAAAATTTTAATTTGCTTATTATCATAGAACATTTCAAAAGCAAAAATTAATTTCTCCATGATAACTTTGTACTTACTATAAATGAAATATGAATAATCATGAATTTGCCCAGGTAATTTTTTCGTAATCTCTTAATAATAAAATAATTTTCGTAATCTCTTAATAATAAAATAATCTCTTAAGCTTTATATTATTATTGATTATTGTAAAATAAAGAACAAGACACATGTCATAAAAAGAGAGATACATTTCAGACATTATCCGAAATTAATGTGATTTTCATAATATATGTTATTTAATACTATTTCATAATTTTATGATTCAAATGATTTTTTGAAAGAGTAAACGGAATACATACTAATATTTTTCATTGTATACCTTACAGAAGTGAGGACAATGATGAAATTGAAACCTATTTTCATGAAATGCTTAAAAAATGAAAGATGTTCCATTTTTACAACGAATATTAGAGTAAGTATTTTATGTGACACATTTATTATATCTATTTTATCTATATTTGTGTAATAATTTTATGTTTTAAATAAATAAAAAAATCTATGAAGGGATTTTTTAAAGATATTTTTATCAATTTTTAAATACTATCAGGGGTATTAAGACTAAAAAATATAAAAGAAATAGAATATGCTGTCATAACTCTTACCAACTAATTCAAATATCTGTGGTGATCTTAATTCTAAAATATAAAGATAGTTTTAAATTTGCTATTGCCTCTTTTACCAGATACCCAACTATTAACAATTCTGCTACAAAAATTGTTTGCTATTAACAAGTTTGCCGTCATTATTGTTGATTGTTGACGAGAGCGTTTTTAAAATGCGCTTCTTGTATCGAATCAGCGATGACAGTCGATTCGCATGGAGGAGATGTCCTCCATCGTTGTTGTCCGAGCTATAGATCCACTGATCGCGGTGAATAAGGACGGCGGCACTAGGATACCGTTGTAAGCCGTCAGCAAAATACCGCTCACCGCGTTCCCGCAAATTAATGAGAGAACGCGTGTTCTTTAAAGGATCCCGTGAGAAATGGAGAAGTAATTGCAATATGTAAATCTCACCGTGTATTTGATTGGATGAGTTACAATTGTTTTTCTGCCTCGTGTATGATGTGTAGTTAGCTGTACTGGTTGCTTCTGAAGGAGACTTGAGAGCTTAGACGTTGTGAGTCTGAAAGACTTGACTTGACTACTTTTGGCCTATTTTGAACTATTCACGTAAACTGAAATGAGATTGGTAAAGGGCGGAGTTTGACATATGGAAAAGGAAAGAATAAATGCCCATTGGTCGGGGATAGTTCGTTAGAATGTTTAAAACATTCCGTGTGTGCCTCTTTTGTTCTAATGATCGTGCGATTAGAGTATGACAATGGATATTACAATGTTAGAAATCAGATAACCCTTGGTTTATCACGCCTAAGCGTATACCTTTGTTATTTACTTATTGGCCGGATTGACATATTACCAAAACCCAGGTACTTTACTAAGAATGACTAGGCCCAAACATAGTTGACCACGTGTTTATCTATGCGCTTTGTTAGTTAATATCCAATAGGTTCCCACGGATAAATATTTCCAATGGTGATATATAACCTTTAAGATAAAGTGCCGCGAACAATGAAGAGACACACGTGTGCGTCAACAATAATAAAATTTACAAAATGTCGGACGTACTCTATTATTTTAGTATAATTCATAATAGTGTAATTCATCGAATGAAAGATTTTTTTTTCTGCAAATGTGGCCATTTTTCCGTAACTTTTGTCTTCAGCTTGTCAAATAATGATGCGTAGTATGCTCCTGTAATGATTTAACTTTTCGATAAATCATTTGATTTAATTTTAAGATAATCGATTAAGATAAGTCCATAACTATCTCAAAAAAGAGTCGCCATCACTTTCCCAGTAAAAAAAACAGTTTTTGCTTCTTTTGGAATCGATTCCTTCTTCGCAGTCCACTTTTTTGACTGTATTTTTGTTTCTGGGGTATAATGATATATCCAAGTTTCATCTATAGTAATTAATCGGTGCCATAACTGATTTATTGCACCAAAACTGCGCCAACAGAGCATTGGAAATGTTCATTCGAATACATTTTTGATCTAACGTGAGCAAACACGGCACCCAACGCGCGAACAGCTTCCTCATGCCTAAAACTGATTCATGTATGACAAACACGTTCTTTGGATATATTCATAGCCTCTGCTATCACTTTCATTTTAATTCGACGGTTGTCTAGCACCATTTGGTGAACTTGAGCGATGTTATTATCAGTAGTTGCAGTTTCTAGACATCCCGAACGTTCATCGTCTCGAAACTGGTACGACAACGTTCATGAAAATTCAGCTTTTTAAAATTTCATAGTGGTAAATAATGGTGTAGAGTCTTCGTAAATAGCGCCCAACTCGTCTTTGATTTGCGCAGGCGTTCTGTCTTTTCAAATTAAATATTTAATGACGGTTCGATACTCTATTTTTTCTATTTTTACTAAAACACTCACACTGGCTCACTTAAACAATTGTCAAACAACAACTGCGCATCCAAAATGGCTGAAATTTTGGTTAGTACCTTTGAAAGGATTCGCAAATACATTCATTAGCTTTTGTTGACTAGTGCTTTGATCTTCATGTTAAGGTCAAAAAATTTTCTAATCTATTCACGCGAATATAGAGTATTAGTTGTATACGAGCATATATATATATATATATATATATATATATATATATATATATATATATATATATATATATATGTATTCCTATGTATCAACCGAAATTATTAATCGCAAATCGTGGCGGAGTCATAAGCTTGAAAATAACCTGCTCAATTTGCGAAATCGAAAAAAGTAGCGCTTTTGTATCCAAGGAAAAAGTTGTTAATCGTGATGTTGTTAATGATTTTACTCGTTACCAATACTTTCTTGAATTATTTAATGATTCTAATGCGTTTCTTACGCTATCGTCCCAAGTCGTAAATGAGCGATAAAAGAGTGAAAAACGAGTGTAATGAGAGCGTAAAAAAGTGCGAACCATTATAACAGCCGTACCTAAAGATCTATTAGTACATTAGGTAGAAGACATTTGAATGGACATTTTTAATTTAAAATTCATTATACTATTTTTGACGTCAATTAAATATTATCAAACTGTAGAACATTAATCATAAAAATGACGAATAAATTATTCGATCCTTATTTTCTTATTTCCAAAGAAAAAAAATTGAAGCTCTTTGAGAGAGAAAAAAGTGGGCAAAACAGAAAAAAGAAGTGAAATAATGCGACGAAAAAAACATAAACGTGCGAACATGAGAACTGTCATACAGTCAAAAGAAATAAAAGAAAGAATATGTCTTCAAATTAATTTTTTTTTCTTTTTCTCTGGAACAAGATAACAACCTAACGAAGCTGGACTCCTAAGCGAAAGCTATAAACATAGCTATATACGTTCACACAAATGTACTAACGCACATACATACGTTTATATATATCTATGTATATACGAGAATTTGCATATTCATAAATACAGTAATAAATATACCTGTCGGTATATATAGATAATCAGAAGAGACTACGGAGATGATGGAGAAGAAGAGAAAGGAAAGGGGTAGATTGCATAGATTAACTCTTGACTATAAAGTTTGGAAAGATGATTTACATGGCGTACGATGGAGAGAAAAGCGAGGTGCAACTTGTGGATGAGGTTTTTAAAAGGTAGCGTTGGAGGTGGTGATGGTGGAGGTTATGGTGGTAGGGCAGGCCACCCGCAGTTGTCAACCAGCAACTGCCAGGAGTTCGGAGTAGGCAACCTGGCCCCAGCTCTGGATACTGCATCAGGAAGGGCACCACAGGTAGGCGACCTGACCTGCGGTGTATCTAATGCGCCAGGAAGCGTAGTAAGTGAAGAAAGCCACTTGGAGGAGTGGCAAGGGCTGCCAGGGCGGTTAAGAGCATGCGGCACTCCGGCTTAACGTCACCTATCCAGATGAGAACGCGCAAACGTGCGAAGCCTCTGACATACTCCTCAAAGGAAGAGGAGTTAAGGGTAAACTTGACTGGGTTGAATAAACAAGAACCGACAAAAATCGATATGTAGACAGGCAGGCTGCTGGAGCTCGCCAGGGAGCTTACCCTAGGAGCCGAAAATGAGAGGAGAAGATCCAGCAACATTAAGGGCGATGATTCAGAAAGATGAAACGTTGTCATAATGAGACGCTGGAAATAATTGAAACCCTGAGGAAGAAGCTTCAAATTGGAGCAGGTGATCCTCCTTCAACCAAGGAGGCTATAGCGCAGCTAAAGGCAGAAATTAGGGCCGTGGAACTGCGCAATAGAGAGTTGACAGAAGAAAATGCCCGTCTCAAGAGAGAAAAGAGGAAAATACCAGTAAACCCCTTGGCTGCGAGGAGCCAAACAACGACTCGGGATATACAGCAGGTAATCGAGTCGTTGAGGATACTGGTGAAGGCTGTCTGCAATATTCAGCAGCAGCAGCAGCAGCAGCAGACAATCAATAGAGCAACGACTGGAGCTGGTGGGCCACACAAAGGCCCAACCCTCCGTGCTGAATCCACTCGACCCCTTGCGGAACAGGTAAGTATAGATAAGGTATTAATTCCACAGGAGGATTTTGTAGAAGTACTTGGCCGGAAAAGGAGACGGGTCTTGAGGAGGGAAGCGAACACACCCCGCTTGACAACAAAGGAAGGAGTCAACGACCCTCAACCCTTGCGGGAGCAGGCGGCCCCCAGGAAAAGAGGGAAGAGGAGGAGTGAAGCACAGGCCTTGAGGAGTGCCGTTCCAGCGGCAAAAACTACACGCCCTCTGCGCACGAGCACCATAAGGTTGATAGGACTGGATGCGGCCGCTAACGTGACTGTCATCAGAAACGCGCTGCTGGAGGTGCAATCCGGAACGGACCCCAACCTCATTAAGGTAGGAGAAATAAGGTTCGGCAGGGATAGTTTAGGCGAGGCCATTATTTCGGCTCAGATGTCCATCATCCGGGCGGCCCTGGATAGGGGCAAGATAAACGTGGGTTGAACATCAGTGAGAATGCATGGACTCAGGTAGCGGCCCCTCAGATGCCTCCGGTGCCTGGCACGAGGACATGTTGCTAGGATTGATCTATGCTACGTATGTGGGAAACCGGGACACCTGGCCAAGACATGCACAGATAAACCAGCGTGTTCGGTTTGTGTAGATACGGGCCGGAAGCCAACCAACCAGCCGTGCCGGTTCTTGGGAGTGTTCGGTAGTGCCTCCCAGAAAATGAGTAGATAAGGTTTTCGGGAGGGCACCAAATGTTTGCCCTGAAACAATCCGGAAAGACCCGCATAAGGTCGCTGAAAATACTGCAGTGAAGACAGTAAAAGTGACCGAGGAGGAAGGTGTGCATGAAGACATGGAGGTGGAACAAGGTGAACCGTGCATCTCAATAGGTGTAGAAGCAGCAGAAGGCCCATAGACAATGACCTCTGCTGTTCTACAGATAAACATGCACGCCGTGCTCAGGACTTACTGGCACAGCGCATGCGTGAGAACAGAGTAGAGATTGCGATCATTGCGAAGCCGTGGTGGGTTTCTCCTGGGGATGAGAGGTGCTTTTCATCCCTGGGAGGGACTCCACTCTCTGTGGTGCTTGTGGGCGAAGGTGGAAGACCCTGTAGCCGGATGCGTCGGGGCCTTTTTTACGTAGCCGTTAAATGGGGGGACTCGCTAGTAATTTCAGTCTATTTTCCTCCCCCGCGAGAACATTAGCATGTTTTGTAGACTCCCTGATTAGTTCGAAGGGCTCTTAGAAACATTTCCCGCTCTCCCGGCGCTGGTGGCTGGCGACTTTAATGCCCGGTTCACCAGATGGGACCCGAAAGGCAGGAGTAACCGCAGGGGTGAGTTGCTCTGCATCTTGGCCAACAGAATGAACTTGGGTCTGCTGAGCCGGGTTGGCTGTCTCACATGCGTTCGGCCACAGGGGTCTAGCGTTACAGATTTAACGTGGGGCACACCGGCTGCTAGCGTCCGCCTCTCGAATTGGAGAGTGGATAAGGCTGAGTCCCTGTCGGACCATCTATATGTTAAATTCAACTATAGTCACGAGGCCACAGTGGTCCGAAACTCTCGCCCACAACATAAAAAGCCCCTCGATGGAAGGTTAACTTCCTGCATGAGGACTTCTGGGGGGCTGCGGCTCTCATTTCAGGGGAGTGGATGGGTGGAATCATGTGCGGGGAGAATACGGCCAGTGCGGACTGTGCAGACAAATTAGTGAAATGGGCACAGTCTACACTGAAACAAGCGTGCGACATGGCCATGTCCCGTGTGAGGGGACAAACCTGCGGTAGAAAAAGTGCTTACTGTTGGTCGGACGAACTAACAAATCTCAGGGTCGTTGCGATGGCCCCAGTAAAGAAACTTTCCAGAGCTAGAAAAGGAAGAACAGTGAGGAAATAGTGCGGTGCCTGGACTTCCGAAGGGATGCAAGGAGGGCACTGACTAGGGCTATTAAGGCAACCAAGAAGAACTCCTGGAGGGACCTGCTGGACTCTATTGAGGAGGATCCAAGGGGCAAATCTTACGGATTGGTTTTGCGGAAACTCAGGCCTTATGTCCCACCAGTAACTGAAACCCTAGAAGAGGAGGTACTGGAGAACATCTCTGATCTATTCCCAGGAGAGCCGTGAACTGATGAGCCGCAGGAACCTGCACTTTCAGAGGTGATTATCTCTGCAAAGGAAGTCCTGGCTGCCAGGAAAATGAAAGGTAATGGAAGGACTGGATGGGATACCGGGAGTGGTTGTGCGTGCTGCGTCGACACACTGTGGGAAAGTGTTGGAGCAGTGCTTCTCCGCATGCTTAAGTGCAGGATGGTTCTCGGTAGCGTGGAGGATAGCGAGGCTCGTCCTGATCAAGAAGAAAAGGGACGCGCCCCTGGATTCACCGGGATCATATAGACCGATATGCGTGATTTGCGAGCTGGGGAAACTATTCGAGCGCATAGTTGCTGGCCGGATCAACGGATTCCTAGAGGAGAATCAGACTCTAGCGCCATCGCAATATGGATTTACGACGGGCAGATCTACTGTGGATGCCGTCCTGGATGTTAAAAAATTCGTGGAGGCATCGATGCGGGACAGGAAGGTGGTTATCCTGGTGAGTTTGGATATCTCTAACGCTTTCAACTGGTTGCCGTGGGCCGTTATCGTTAGGGCGATGGAGGGAAAAAACTTTCCACGCTACTTGGTGAACATCATCAAAGATTATCTAGACAATTGCGCCATAACATTTATTGACAGTCATGGACGCGCCATGGAAAGACAGGTGTATTGTGGGATCCCACAGGGATCTGTTTTGGGTCCTACGTTGTGGAACATTGCCTATGACAGTGACCTCCGAACACCGATGCCAGGTGGCTCCCGTGTTGTCTGCTATGGGGATGACACGGCCTTCCTGTCATCGGGATGGGACCTGTCTCAGGCTATCATGAACGCCGGGCGGGATTTGGATGTTTTGGTGAATGGGATGGAGGGATAGGTTCTTAAAGCGGCGCCGCAAAAGACAGAGGCCATGGCCTTCCCTGCGTCTGCAGAAGGCAGACGCAGGAATGCACTGCCCCCTAAGATCTGCCTTAGAGGGGTTCGTGTAGACATTAGAATCAGCGTTAAGTACCTGGACATAATTTTAGACTCTAGAATGTCGTTCGGGCCCCATTTCGAAGCCCTGATCCCTAAAGCGAAGGGTAACCTTCGGTCCCTTAGGAGGCTCCTTTCGAGCCTTTACGGCGGCGTGATTCGGTCGTTGCTCCTTTATGGGTCGCCGGTGTGGTGGCGCGCCGTCGTGGAGGACATGAGGATCAGGCGGGCTATTCGGAGCCTCCAGAGGAAGGTGGCGATCCGGGTGTGTTGTGCCTATAAAACGGTCTCCTTCCACGCGGCTATGGTGATTGCGGGGATTATTCCTCTCGTTCATCTTGCATCCTAGCTTGCGGAGACGTATGTGGCTGTTAGTGACGCGGAGGAACCTGTTCCTCCGTGTACTAAGGCTGTATTGGGTGCTCTTGCCAGAAGGAGGGCAATAGAAGCGTGGAAAACTAAGGAACTTGGGCTCGTAGAATCTCCAGTAGCAACGGAAGTACGTGCGAGAGCGTTTATTGCCGAATGATTAGCTGAGTGGATTGGGAGGCCGTTCTCTATCGGAACGTCATTTCACACCACACAGCTGATTACCGGCCATGGCTGTTTCTCTGCGTACTTAAATAAGATAAGAAAGATTCCCTCCCCACGTTGTTTCCACGGTGGGGGGAGTGAGGATAAGGTGGAACACACCCTGGTAGACGGCCTGGCGTGGACAGATGCCAGGAATGAACTGATCGGTGCGTTGGGGGGAGGGCAGCTAACACTTCCCATGATAGTCAGGGTCTCCCTGACTGTCCCGGGCAGATGGGCGGCCTTCCAGACCTTCGCAGGGCGTGTCATGCGAGGAAAAGAGGACGCTATGGGGCGCAGGGAACGGACGCAAGAAGATGGACGTAGGAGTGAGCGTGCGGGTGTGTGTGCGGACAGAAGGGTGAATGATAGGCCGTATAGGAAAGTAGCTCTAGTGCGGCCCCCTCGGGCAAGGCTCCGAACGGCTCAGGCGGCGCCTGACTCACGTGTCGCTTCCCATTAAGTGTGAGTGTATACAGTGTTTGTATATGGATGTGAATTGTCCTGGTCAGCGCACCATGGGTAATGATCAGGCCAATGTGTATATATATGTATGTATACGTATGTATATATGTATATATGTAGGGAGTAATTGCGTCTCCAAGGGCTCGTGGGCCTGTGTTGGGTGCGCCATAATTGTAAATAATTGTGGTACGTATGTGGATGAATGAGTGAAAGCAAGGCGAGTGCCGGCCTGGCTCACCGAGGAGGGGTACTGGGCGAATATGTACTACGTTTATGCGCGATACCGCCCACAGCCTCTCTCCTCAACGAGTTAGTATTAAGTATCGGGAGGTTTTATAGTCGGTAAGCGATCCGAACCTGAGAGTATGTTCAGGCGGGTTGAATCCGACACTCTCCTGAATACTGGGCTCAGGGGGAATATGAAGGTTTTTCCTCCTGACGAAACAAAAAAAAATTGGTTGTGTTGTATGTGGTTGGACGACATTGGGGGTATTGTGGTAGGTGTGGTAGTGATGTTGGTAGGGAAAGTGGCTTAGATTTTATTGGGTGTGGATGGATGGTTTTTGGTGGTACTGTGTTTGTTGTGGTGGTAGTGGTGACGGTGGTGGATTGGGTTGTATTAGGTATGGAGTTGGGTTTGGGGGATGTTGTGGTTCTTGTAGTGATTGTGGAGGTGGTGATGGAAGTAGTGTTGGTGGTTGGATAAAGACGTGAGAGAAGAAGATATGAGAAGGAAAATGTCAAAGCTCGGAGTTCTTCGATTGAACTGTAAGCACGGTTACTTTGTATCGTTTCGCTTAGGACAATAAAAATAGAAAAAAATAAAGAAAGGGAGATAGAGAAATAAAGGAAAATAAAATGAATAGAAAAAGAGGGATGGTTCCGTTCAGGCCCGATGTTAGCTGCTCGATCTTTTTCTTATCGCGTCAGCAGAGATTTATAGTAACGACTCGTGGTTGGTGGTGAATTATCACAAGTCATGTGAACATAGCATAAAATCAACAAATCGGTCTAAACTACGATACACATACTGGTCAAGCCTTCTACATAGATGGTCTGAGAAGTATCCGCCCTAACAAAGACAAGAGATTTTTTCTTCAAATTTATTTTTATTTTTCTACATGGTCTGCTTGCAGATCTACACACTTCTCCCAGCGATCATCTCTTTAACCCGTCCTGATAGTAGTCGACCTTTCTCTGCAAAATAATTGTTTACGATGGTGAAAATCTCTATTCTTCGAGCCCGACTTCTAGCTTAGGGAACAAAAAAAAATTCGCTTTGGATTAGATCTGGTGAGTAAGGAGTATCGTTAAGCAGTTCAAACCGTAATTCGTGGATTTTCACCTTGGCAAACGCTGAGGTGTGAGATGGCGTGTTGTCTTGTGAAACAAAGTCTTTTTTATCTGCAAATGTAGTCGTTTTTCCACAACTTTCTTTTTCTTTTCCCTGTGTACGGATCACCCTCCTTGGAAATGTAGTAATCCTGAAGGTATGCAGATGTGACTTTTCATCTGTTATCGTTCGCAACAATCCTTTCGATCGCTTTTACGATCTAGCAATCTTTTCCCCCTCGCTCTCCTTCTACCACGGATATACTTTTCGAATTAATAAGTTCCTCTAACGATCATCGATTTTTGATCTCAGAGAGATAATCAGAGAGATTTTTGATTTCTCGAAGAATATCTTACTTTTATTTTTTCTTTTGTCGTTTCTTTTTTCTTTCTTTCTTTCTTTTCTTTATTCTTTTTTTTTCTTCCTCTTTCCTCGAAGAGACTTCACGGGGGAAAAAGGGGGAAAAGTCGACGTAGAAGTGGGGCGAAGATAGTGTTCATTTTATAGAGAATAAATCAAAAACGGGAGAATGACAAATTCGAACGAAACCGATGCGTTTTAGCGTATCTTATAAAGCTATTGTTTTGAGAATCAAAGCGGAATGAGGAAGGAGAGAGAAAAAAAAAGAGTGAAAGAGGGAGAGAGAAAGAGAAAGAAAGAGAGAGATAGAGCGCGACGATGTTGAGAGCGACGATGGTGAGAGAAGGAGTAGGAAGGTATGATAGGAATTGTGATAGTGTAAGTTTAATCGAGGGAGTAAACATGCACACAGGTAGGTACATAACATAACATAGCACAACGAAGGAGATGCCAAATATGGATATATAGATGTGGATATATAGATAAAATGAAAGAGAGTATCCGTTGCCATCGCGGCATGCCATTAGTTCGTCAAAACTGCTGTTTGCCAATTTCAAACTTCGCGCCAACAATCCACGGGAAATGTATCTAAGATAGATGAAGTGTAACTGTCCAATTTGGTGATCGCACCTTGACGGTATTTTCCTCTTCCGTCTTTTTCTACCTCTCCTCTCATTTTCTTTCTCATACACACGCACACACGCTATCTGTTTCTCTCTATCTCTCATTATTTATCTACCTATCTATCTGTAAATCCATCCATCTCTCTATATCTTTGTCTCTTGCTCTTCCTCGTGGGGTAATAGTAACAGCTCGAAGGGATGGCTATCGAGAAGGGTTGACAGAGAAGCTCGTTCAGTAACGAGGTACGGAGAGGATAAAAGGTCACGAAGCTCGATATAGAAAATCATTGATACTGATTTCGATGGGTAGATATTTAAAAGTAAATTTATTTATTTAAATACATTCAAAGATTTAATTTATTTCTTAATCTATCTATATATATGTATATATATACATACATACATACATACATATATATATATATTATAATAGCAGTAATAGTTATAATATGAAGTGAACCAAAGAAGAAATCATAACAAAATAGCACAGGGAGAAAAATTTCGTAGATGAGATGGTGGAAATGAATTCATGTTTTGATCTTTATTAAAAATAATATATAATATATATGTTCACTAAATATTTTTTTTGAAAAAATAATCGACAAATGTACTTTATATGCATTTGTCATCGAACAAAATTATACTGCTGTTATGTCCTATCAAGCACAGATCACTGCAAAATTCATGTCAGCCATCACTGACAAATATAAGAGATTGGATAATACCTTAATAAATTATCAAGTAAGGAAAAAAGAATAAATTAATTCATTATTTTTGTTTACATCGATACATTAAAAAAACTCCGGAAAATTATTTAGCCTCGAAATTACACAATTCCTGAATTATGAATCTAGACGTTTGTCAATGAGCTACACATTTTTTATAGAGTATTTATCTTACTAGTCAATAAAATCTAAAAGAAACTACAAATTTTTCCAAAAGTTAACAATAATTTAGAAATTCAGATCTCTTGACATAAACGATTGATCATGTATTTTCTTATTTTTGCTTATTAAAAAAAAACTTATTAAGTAAAACCAAGTAAAAAAAACTTTTACATGAGACAATGCTTGCACATAGAACATCTTTTCAGCTCCTGCTAAAAACATATACGCGAATTGGCTAATGGTTCCGTTGATGATATTATATTGCACCAACTTTGGCTTGAATGATACCAGCACATATCAAATCGCCCGAGCACATATCAAGCACATTTGATTACTGCAAGTAAACTTCCGCTTGATGTTATAGCCAAGTTTCCGGACTGTTTTTACGAGCTCATACCCAACAATCAACAGAATAACCAGGTCATGGCAAGGTTTTCACGCTATCCTGCATTACCAATTCCTCAGGATACTGATTCAAAGTTTATGGAAATTAAAAAATCTCTTGCTACGTGTTTGATGGAGATCAATGAGTTGAAATTATTGCAACAAAACACATAATAAAACATACAACAACATCTACAACAGCTCACATTACTGCAACAACAAAATCAACAATTATGGCCTAATAATCTCCGATGTATCACAACCGCAGCAAACCAATATCACTGACATCTACACGCAATTGCATCTGTTATTATCACCAAAGGTTTGCCAACGAAGCAAAACGCTGTACCTTACCTTGCAAATTCGCTTCAACAACCATACTAACAATAATAAACTAGAGAATCTAACGTCTTCAGTAAGAGCAGTGAAAGACAGTAACTCCATACTAAAAGAGCTTCTACTACACATTTACAATAACACAACCAAACAGAAATTCCTGATTGACTCTGGGTCTATCTTGTCCATACTACCTGACAAAGTGTTTCGTAAAAATCGAAATATCGATCCACTTACACTCTACGCTGCAAATTCATCACAAATAAATACATACTGCACCAAAATCATCAACCTTGATTTAAATTTTTGCAGAGATTTCTCCTGTTCTTTCATCATCGAAGACGCGGAATCAGCAATAATCGGAGCTGATCTTTACAAACTGTTCGTTCACCTAAAACATCAACAACTGATTGATCCAGTGATTCATGTCTCATCAAAAGGAAAAGTAGTGGAAGCATAGCATTACGGCATCTTAACTATAAGTTCAGATTTGCCTACTAAGTATGCTGAACTCCTAAAACAATTCATCGAAATTATTAGGTCAATCATCAAGTCATGTTTAAATTCAAAAGCACGTGCATATGCGTAAAAAATTATTACGCATGATACAACAGTCACTATACGAGCACGTAAACTAGCCGGTGAAAAGGCAGGAGCGGCAAAAACTCAAATCTGTACTTCTGGATTCCGGAATCATTAGATCCTCCAGCAGTATGTACGCCAGTCTTATTCATATAACACGAAAGAAAGACAACAGCCGGAGAATGTGCTATGACTGTAAACTCAATGATGCCACTAATTCAGACATGTACAGCCCTCCGCTCATCCAAGATCTCTTTCCATGTCTACATAACAAAAAACGTTACAGCAAAATCGATGGCGAAAAAGCATACCTACAACTACCTATGCATATATACGAGGAGGACATTGAAAAAACTCCCATCGTAACTCCATGAGAGTTTTACGAGTGGCTAGATATGCTCTTTGGTTTAAAAAACGTCACCCAGTCATACCAAAGATTCAAGAATGCACTCTTCAGAAACTTGGACTTCGTGTTCGTCTATGTGGCTGACACATGGTATTCTCGGACGACGAAAACCAACATCTGGAACACATACGCATCATTTTCGAATGCTTAAAAAACAACAACCTTATTATCAATCTAAAAAAATACCTGTTCAACCAAACGGAGATAAATTTCCTGGGATACACCATCAATGAATATAGTTATACTGCAACGCGAACGAGTTGATGCCATTAAAGGATACCCGAAACTGGAAACTATCGCTGAACTCGGCAGATTTCTTGGTATGATCAACTACTATCATCGCTGTGCAGCTCAGATCATGTTTCAGATCATGCAACAGTTACCTCAAAGTGTCTATAAAAAATAATAAAACTAAGATTGCTTTGGACTCCTGAAGTCAATGAGGCATTTGAAACATGCAAAAACACACTCGCATCAATCACATTGCTTACTTTTTCATCTTAAAACGAACAAATAGATACCACAACCGATGCATTCGGAACTGCTATGGGAGCTAAACTAGAACAGCTGGAGGGTAATATCTGGAAACCCATAGGGTTTTTCTTCAGAAAACTGAGTCAGACAGAACAAAAATATAGAACATACGATCGTGAACTCCTTGCTATTTTTGCATCAGTCACATTTTTCCATTACTTACTAGATTGCCCTCAATTTATTATCAAAACAGACTATAAACCACTCACTTTTGTCTTCAAACAAAAAGTGGACAAAGCATCGGAACGCAACTACGATAGCTCGACTACATCTCACAATTTTCCACTGACATAGTCTATGTGAAGGACTATAATTATAGTCGCAAATCAACATGCCAATCATTCTCACATCTCTTGAAATCCTATAAGCACAACTTAACGACATTGAGTTAGCTAACCTGATCAGAGACTCAACTTCATTAAAACTACAAAAACTCATGCTAGAATCTGGAATCAGCATCTATTGTGACATTTCGACAGGATATATCAGACTATTTATACCAAACCACTACGTAAAACAGCTTTCAGTCATATACAATCTTTCACATCCTAGCGGTAGGATCACATTTCTAAATTTACGCAAAAAATACATCTGACCTGAAATCCGCAAGGACGTACTAAAATGGTTTAGAGAATGTCTTGCTTGTCAATGAACAAAAATTCACCGTCACAACATGATCAAAGTAAACTACACTAATGTACCTGATAACCATTTCAACCATATTCACTTGAACCATATTCATCTTTTTACCGAAGGTCAAAGACTATCAATACTGCTTAACCATCATTGATCGCTTCACCAGATGGCTCGTAGCTATACTTCTGAAGGACATAACAAAGGATACCATTATTACTGTACTATACGAACATTGGATCTGTCATTAATCTACATCAATAAAAATTACAACCGACCAAGGAACTCAATTCTAATCAATGCTTTTCCAAGCTCTCACCCAGCTTGTGGAAGCAACAAAAACGAACGACGCCCTACCATCCTCAATCCAATGGAATTTTGTAGAGAGGATACACTGGACTCAAAGCAGCTCTGATGTGTTCCCCTAAACCATAGACGGAGATCTGACCTACAATATTATTAAGCCTAGGAACAAGTTTTAAACCTAACATCCAAGCCACTTCAGCTGATATGCTATATGGTACCTATTCATGCGTACCAGACGAATTCTTCGTCACTGATGAACAACAATCTGAGTCACAAATCTTCATGAAGAAACAGAGAATTTATGCGTGAACTTAGACTTACACCGACTGCTCACCACACATAGCTGGGATCTTCATTCTAAAAGAACTTGAAACCTGTTCTCATGTATTCATGCGCAGTGATCACGTGAAAGCTCCACTAGAATTGGTCGTACAGAGAGTACGTACAAGACGTCAATGGAAAATGCTGTGAAGGAGGAACAAAAATTGAGAGCAGAAATGAGAAAAAGCTCAGATTTGATTATTTCTGGAGACAGAACTTGACTTTGAGTACAAAATGTGACTTATCGACATTTCAAATAAATTTTATTTTATACTTAACGCTTACTATAACTATACGGTTATCTTGTCGATTGTTACAATTGATAATAAATTTGAGCCTTCTTAACAAAGCAAAGATATTTCTAAAAGTAGAAAGCCGCAATATTGCCAAATTGAAAAGATTAAATTCACCGGTTATGAGGATAAAGATATTCGATTATGATATGTATTATAACGATAAGGGAAGATTAGAAAATATCGGTCAATGATGAAATCATTGAATTTGGTATCCTTAGGAAAAGAAGGTATAGTAAGAAGATGAGGAAGGAAGAAAGAGAAAGAGGGAGAGTTTCGATTTTTTCTCCTTTTCTCTTCTATCCGACACAGACAGAAGAGACTATCTCATTTCTCTCTCTCTCTCTCTCTCTCTCTCTCTCTCTCTCTTTCTCTCTTTCTCTCTTTCTCTTTCTCTTTTTCTCTCTTTACTTCTTATTTTTCCTTCTCCATTTCAATCAGTTCGTATCTCATCTCCACTAAATAGCACTTTTTACAAGATACATTATTAACGGACATCCCTATCGATTTTACAATTCAATATATATGAATACCCACTTGTTTAATAACTGATCGAGGATCGAGTTCCGTGTCTCCTTAACCTCTCCGTCCTTCCTTACTGAACAAGATTCTCGGCCAGCCCTTCTCGAAAGCCATCCCATTGATTACTAGTTACTACTACCCTTCGAGGAAGAGTAAGAGACAGAGATATAGATAAATAGATGGATGGATTTATGGATAGATAGATAGATAGATAATGATGGAGATAGAGAAAAACAGATAATGTGTGTGTGTGTGTATGTGTGAGAGAGAGAGAGAGAGAGAGAGAGAGAGAGAGAGAGAGAGAATGAGAGGAGAAGTAGGAGAAAAACGGTAGAGAAAAATACCGTCGAGCTACGATCGCCAAATTGGATAGTTACATTTCATTTACTTATCCCAGATACCCTTCCCATAGACTGCTGCTGTGAAAAATTAAATCGGCTAACAGCAGTTTTGTCGGAGTGATAGCGCGCTGCGACGGCAATGGATAATTTTCTTAATTTCATCTATATATGTATAGTTTGCTATAGCATCTCCTCCATTGTGTCACGTTACGTTATGTACCTATCTGTGCGCGCGTTTACCCCCTCGATGAGACTTACGCTATTTCTATTCCTGCCATATCTTCCTCCTCCTTCTCTCATCTCTCTCTCTCTCTCATTCTTTCTCTTTCTCTCCCTCATTCCGTTTTGTTTCTCAAGATAATGACTTTAAAAGATACACTGGTACCGGTTTCGTTCGAATTTGTCACTATCTGGTTCTCGATCTACTCCCTATAAAATGAACACCATCTTCGCCGCACTTCTACGTCAACTCTTTCTCCCCATTTCCTCTGTGAAATCTCTTCGAGGAAAGAAGAAAAAAGAAAGAATAAAGAAAAGAAAGAAAAAAAGACAAAAAGTAAAATAAAAGTAAGATACTCTGCGAGAAATCAGAGATCTCTCTGATGATCTCTCTGAGAGATCAAAAATCGATGATCGTTAGAAGGATGTATTATATCAATTCGAAAAATTTACCTGGAGTGGAGAAAGGGGCAGGGGGGAAACGTTGTGATATTGAAAAAGTATGTGATTAAGCAACAAAAAGTCCGTTCAAGCAAACCCTTTCCTTTCTTATAACCTCCGTACTCCTTTCCCTCTCATTTCATTTTTACTCTTTTTTCTCCCATCTTCTTTATTTCCATTTCTCTCTTTTTCTCTCTCTGTCTCTCTCTATCTCTCTTCATCTTCTAGCATGAACCAACATCTGACATGCAGACGATATTGCTACTTAATGAAATTGCTGACTAATACCATTTGCATAGACACACCACGTATATGTTCATAGACATATGACGCATCGAAAGGTCGAACATACAATGTGTTATTAAATAGAATCGTCGAAATGTACCCGAGTTCTTGAACTGGAAAAGAACGCTACAACAGATCAAGAATAACGAAAGAATTGCTTTTAGATACAACTAATATCTGATAATTTTTTAGACTATAAAGATCTTTTGGAAGAAGGAAAAGAAACAAAAGATAAAAGATAAAAAGAATTGTGAATAGATCGATAAAATATTTTCTATTTTCTCTTTATTTTCGGTATCTTCTACTGATTTTTCCTTCTTCATTCCGGTATGTATCTATGTCCTCGTTGCTTGAGTTCAATTATGATTGGTCATCGACGGCGAACAAAGATTAAAAATATAAGCTTCGTTGGACCGTGACAGAGACAAAGAGACGAAAAAGCACTCCTACCAACGCTACCACTACTAACACCACCACCACCATAATCATCACCACCAAAACAATCATAAACCTCCCAAACCCACCTCCACACCCAGTAAAACTCAATATTCCCCAAACACCATCACCACCACCATCATCGCAACCATCACAACAACGAAAACCAAACCTATACCTAATCAACTCCAAACCACCCTCAAACACCTCCACCACCATCATCACACCAATCCAATACCCCTTAATATTGCCCATACACATCCAATACAACCCAAATCAATCCCCCACTTCCATCGCCATCACCACTATAATCTCCATCTCCACCATCGCTGTCAACATCTTTCACTTAAAAACCTCATCCACAAGTTGCACTTCGCTTTCTTGTCATCGTACGCCATGTAAATCATCTTTCCAACCTTTATGATCGAGAATTAATCTATGCGATCTATTCTTTTCCTTTCTTTTTTTCTTCATTATCTTTGTAGTCTCTTCTAATTCCCTTTTTACCTATGTATATCTACAGGTATATTTATCACTGTATTTATGTATATGAGAAATCTCGTGGATAAATACGTAAATATATATGAACGTATGTATGTGCGTTAATACGTTTATGTGAACGTATATATCTATGTATATAGCTATCGGTTAGGAGCTTAGCTTTGATAGGTTGTTATCTCTGTTCCTGCATATACCATGTTTCATTTGTACGAAGATTCTAGAACTTAATGAGTGTATAAAGTGTCTGGTGTAGATTAGAATAAAATGAACGTGGTTTTTTTTTCAGTAAACACAATTTTTGAAATAATAGTTAAAATCTGTAAACATTTATTTGAATAAGTGAATTTTTTAAATATATTTTTCTTACTTCCAGATTATTATGAACTAATTGAAAAAGTTTCAGATATTATCTCTCAAATTAGTAAGAAAAATCTTTCAAAAATTTCGAGGTTAAGATTAGCGTGTAGTATTGTTAAATTTCAATCAAGATAATGGAAAAGCCGATCCATCGCATTATTAATAGTATCTACTATTACTTCTACTCCTTACATGAGACAATTTACAATGTTAAAATATTTTTAAAAAAATTTTTTCGGTAAATCACTTTATATTTTATTATAAGTGTAAGAAGGAATTTTACATATCTCCTATAGCAGGCGACATTTTATGCGCAACAACTATTATCAATAGCCTGTAACATATCAAATTCAACAACTCCATCGATTTGTTCTTAAGCCTTATATACTGCAGTATCCAATTAATGCAGTATCCAACAACACCATCTCTAAACCACTAGTTGTGATAATTATGTATTTTCTCAGATTCCAATTGTTCTTTGGCACAAACTATTTGGCCCGGAGTATATAGTCTATAAAACAATTAAATATTTTAAAAATAATACGTTAAATGACCATTAAAATAATTTATTGACTTTATATTTTATATAGCATATCGTTGAAACGTGAGACAGAATTCAAATAAATTATTTCCAAACATTAACTCAGAATTATTATTACTATCGACTTTTGTGCATTTCAACCTCGGGCAGTACAACTTCCACAGCATGCATGTACATGTAAATTATTTTTTCCTTTTTTTTTCATTCATAATATACAATGTGCTTCTATAACAGAAAATATTTTACTACATAAACGAATACACAACATAAAATAAATTCCAATAATAACGATATACTTTTTTTATATAATTTACTTGATGAACACTTCGTAAAAATCTTCGTAAATCTGTTCCGATTAATTGTATTACATTAATTTGATATCTGGATAGTATCTTCGTCCGATTTATTCTCCGGACTAGTATTACTTACTATGTATTCAAATATTTTAATATAACAATACATAATCTTAGAGTATGGAATGTTACATATATCCAGATCGCCTAATAATCGCATAAAGGAAAGTAATTATAAATCATCGAAGGAACAACTCACTTATTGGCCACTAACATTTCACTGACCCTAAATAACGTGAATTGTTGAAAAAATTGATTACATTTGACAATTCACAATTTATCAATTATGAGACGTGACGGTTAAAATCATGTGATTGTAAAAAAATAATTTAGATGAAACAATGCTGATATTATGGTGTTAAATTAAAAAAATTTTGTAAAGTGTTTGACAAGGACGTATCTACAAATGATAGCGAGTATATCTTCAATACTAGCAAGTTACAAATATTCTCCATGATATAAGTAGAAAAGAAAGAAGAAAAAGAAATTAAAAGTAGAAAACAAAATGTAAAAACAATGATAATACTTTCATAAATAAGTTTAAAATTTCACACAACGAGATATATATTTCTCTCTGCAACCTCAACGATTACTCTCATATGTCAACGATTTGCGTACAATCTGAAAAAAAAGATAAAAAAAACTATAATAATAGAGTTATACTCATACAAATGAAATGTAAAAATGTTTATAAGTTACATAAAGTGCAAACATAATTAACGACAAAACTGGATGTTTGAAAATATAATCAATTTTAAATCCTTACCTTTGATTCAGGATGATATCGACAGAAAATACTACTAAATCTACTACTAAATCATGTTCAAGATTTAAATGAATGGTACATTAATTATTTCTTCTTTACATTCATTATCTTGCTGCTTTCGTACTTGCAAGTTTATACATATTCCATAAATAATTCAATTTTTCTTCCACTTGAGTAGTTAAATGATACATTGTTAATATTTTACACATATAATCTGTAAAAATTGTAAAATCATTTAGAGGACATACCAAACATGAAACTTAATCATTTTCTATCTTTTTCAGTGAGTTTGTTAAACTATTAGCACTTTATTAAGTAACATTTCTA